>NC_059426.1:179871989-179974489 GCF_021028975.2 Sphaerodactylus townsendi
TAATGGGTGATTTTGCCACGTGATTTTTGCCTTAGTTACGCCCCTCCTCTCAGCAGTAGGGCGCAGAACTTGGAAGCAGTCTAGCAGGAGGTGCACCGGCATGCATGGCAGCCTGCGCCTGCGTGCATTCGTTTCCCGCCCAAGGACCAGTGCTGCGTTCTTGCCGCAGGAATGCCCTGCCCCCAGAATGCCTGGCCACGCCCCCGTCACACCATGCCCAGCCCCATTGGCACTACGCCACAGTTTGAATCCCACCCACCATGGGAACCTGTTACTAAAATTTTTGGATCCCACCACTGTCTGGAATCCATGACCTATGAGGAGAGACTGAGGGCGCTGCGTATGTTTAGTTTGGTGGAGAGAAGGTTAAGCCATATTTAGATAAGAACATAAGAACTAGCCTGCTGGATCAGACCAGAGTCCATCTAGTCCAGCTCTCTGCTACTCGCAGTGGCCCACCAGGTGCCTTGGGGAGCTCACATGCAGGAGGTGAAAGCAATGGCCTTCTGCTGCTGTTGCTCCCGAGCACCTGGACTGTTAAGGCATTTAAGAACATAAGAACATAAGAACTAGCCTGCTGGATCAGACCAGAGTCCATCTAGTCCAGCTCTCTGCTACTCGCAGTGGCCCACCAGGTGCCTTGGGGAGCTCACATGCAGGAGGTGAAAGCAATGGCCTTCTGCGGCTGCTGCTGCTCCCGAGCACCTGGTCTGCTAAGGCATTTGCAACCTCAGATCAAGGAGGGTCAAGATTGGGAGCCGTACATCGATATTTGAAGGAATGACATGTTGGTGAGGCAGCAAGCTTGTTTTGCTGCTCCAGAGACGGGGACCAGGAGTCATGGGTTCAGGGTGCAGGAAAAGGAAAAGGAATTCCACCATGAGGAAGAACTTCCTGACAGTTAGGGCTGTCCAACAGAGGAATCTGCTGCCTCAAAGGGTGGTAAAATCTCCTTCCTTGAAGGTTTTTAAACAGAGGCTGGATGGCCATCTGTCAGGAGTGTTTTGATTGGCAGCGGGTTGGACTGGATGGCCCTTTCAGTCTCTTCCAACTCTATGATTCTGTGATTCTATTATTCTGCCATAGATTCATTTTATAGATAAGCTAACTTTCAGGCAACTTTGTTGGGAAGAGTTCAGTGTATTTATTTGCTTGTTTATTGCAGTTTTATTGCATTCGTTAAAGAGAGCAGGGCTGCATACTTGACTCTCTCAACCTTCATGTTACCCTCACTGCAACCTTGTGAGACAAGTGAACTTGAGAGGGAATTACTTGACTGAAAACATCCAGCAAATTTCATGGCGATCAGGGTTTCCTCGGGGCCTCCCCACTCCTGGTCTGACCCCACACTGGCTACCATAAATCACTCCACTTCTAGAGAGAGGTTAAACCATGTGGTCATCAGCCTGCAAAGGTCACTACGGTCACTCCATGTGGAGGCCCCAGAAGGTGCTGCAGAATCTGGCCGAAGAGAAGTCAAACTGGACAGCCTGTGGAAGGGGGAGGAGCTTGGCTCTCCTTCCTGAATCTCTTCACAGTTGGGTGGGACAGACATCTGACAGGGAGGGACGCCTGCAAGAAGGCAGAAATGTCCACAGTCATACTCAGGAAATGCATATATAGCTGTCTTATATTGGGCAGGGTTAGGGTTAGGGGCAGTGGTGGGATCAAAAATTTTTAGAAACAGGTTCCCATGGTGGTGGGATTCAAACTGTGGCGTAGTGCCAATGGGGCTGGGTGGGGCACCATGAGGGCGTGGCCAGGCATACCGGGGCAGGGCATTGCTGGGCGGGGCTGTGGCAAGGACGCAGCCCCGCTGGTCCTTGGGCCGGTCCTTGGGTGGGAAACGAATGCACGCAGGCGCAGGCTGCCACGCACGCCGGTGCACCTCCTGTTAGACTGCTTCAAGTTCTGCGTGCTACTGCTGAGAGGAGGGGAGTAACTAAGGCAAAAATCATGTGACAAAATCACCCATTAGTAACCCCCTCTTGGCACACACAAATAATGAGTAACCTACTCTCGGGAACCTGTGAGAACCTGCTGGATCCCACCTCTGGTTAGGGGTGCCATTTTGCCCCAGGCACCATCCCCCCACTACACCTCTGCATTAATGTAAAGCAGATGTTCTACTAGTCAGCCACGGCCCCTCCCCTACACAATACTAACCAGTTTCACCTTCATCGCAACTGAAAATTGCCCCCAAAGTCACCTTTAGTTTCAGAACACAGAACTTTGCCAAAACGAGGGACCTGCTCAAAAGAAAGTTAGAAGAGAGATGTGAGATCGCCAAGTCCCTCCAGGATGTCTGGAATCCGTTTGCAGCCTGTCACTGAAATGTAGCTTGCCCCAAAATGCCTATGTCTCCAAGGAGTCTAGCACATGTCTCCAAGTTTCTCCAAGGACTGCCTCCCATGGTTAATGCATCCATGGCTCAGCACTGAAAGGGTTCCTTTTCCGAACGAAAGCTTTCCTGAAATGAGGTGAACGGAGTGGGTTTGGGCAACACAACAGTAAGTGGAAAATATAGCTAACGAGAACTTGAGGAGTGGACCCCTGAAAACATGAAGACAAACACCATCACTTCAAATATGTCAGCATGTTGCCTACCACCTCAGCTGCTGCCCATGTCTCAAATGAATGAAACAAAGTCCCACTGCCTGCCACATCCCAGTCTGACCAGCACCATGAGAAATGGAGCTCTCAGACTACCTGGGCAAACTGACACCTAATAAGTCGGCAGGCCCAGATGGCAGGCACCGGAGGGCTCTTAAAGAACTCAGCTGTGAAATTGTTGATCTACTAACAAGTATGCACAACTTGTCACTAAAATTAGCCTTCATGCCGGATGATTGGAAAATAGCTAATGTCACCGCAGTTTTTTTAAAAAAAAAGCAGGTCAGAGAGGACCACAGTCCAGTTAGTCTAAAATCTGTGTTGTATATTTAATGTTAGGCATCAAAATATAGAGGAAGTACAGTTTCAAACACTTTAATGCTTAGAAACATAGAATCATAGAGTTGGAAAAGACCCCAAGGAAGGGCCATCAAGTCCAACCCCCTGCCAGGCAGCAATACACAGACAAAGCCCCCTTGACAGATGGCCACCCAGCCTGCAGTGGCGTAGGAGGTTAAGAGCAGGTGCATTCTAATCTGGAGGAACCGGGTTTGATTCCCAGCTCTGCCGCCTGAGCTGCAGAGGCTTATCTGGGGAATTCAGATTAGCCTGTACACTCCCACACATGCCAGCTGGGTGACCTTGGGCTAGTCACAGCTTCTCGGAGCTCTCTCAGCCCCACCTACTTCACAAGGTGTTTGTTGTGAGGGGGGAAGGGCAAGGAGATTGTAAGCCCCTTTGAGTCTCCTGCAGGAGAGAAAGGGGGGATATAAATCCAAACTCTTCTTCTTCTTCTTCTTCTTTTAAAACCTCCAAAGGAGACTCCACCACTGGAATCTCTTTTCCTGTACTTTGAATCCATTACTCCTTGTCTTAATCTCTAGAGCAGCAGAAAACAACCCCTAACCCTCTTCGACATGAAACCCCTTCAAATATTTAAGGATAGCTATCATGTCCGCCCCACCTTAACCTTTGCTTCTCCAGACTCAGCATCCCCAGCTTCTGGATCTTTGTCTGGAAGTGAAGTGAAAGAAATTCCTTTCTTGTTTTTTTTCCTGCTGACAGAAAGTCTTGGGATGGATGATAGAAGTCTAAAACAGTGTCCCAGATTACAAGAACAGAGTTGTCACACACACACACACACACACACACACACACACACAGAGTCTGTTCTGGGTAAATTGATAGATACTGTTATTAAAGGTGAGATCACAAAGGTGGAAGGGGCCGTACAGGCCATCTAGTCCAACCCCCTGCTCAATGCAAAACCAGTCTAGAGCAGGGGTAGGGAACCTGCGGCTCTCCAGATGTTCAGGAACTACAATTCCCATCAGCCCCTGCCAGCATGGCCAATTGGCCATGCTGACAGAGGCTGATGGGAATTGTAGTTCCTGAACATCTGGAGAGCCGCAGGTTCCCTACCCCTGCTCTAGAGCATCTCGGGCAGGTGTTTGCCCAGCTGCAGTTTAAGGACTGCCCATGAGGGGGCACTCATGACCTCCCTAGGTTGCTTCCATCCATAACACAGAACTCCAAGCCAAGCTAATGTAACCTCTCTCTGTGGGTTCTGTGGGGCAGAACTTGGAATGAGTTTGCAACAACAAATTAAAAACAAAAACAAAATGGTTTACTTTCTTAACATATAACATCAAACATCAATATTTAACATCACACTTCATGGTCCTGTTCAGGTTGCATTTTTCAAGTCCTTCTATTTACAGTCTACTGATACTGCCAAGTCCAATTCTCCTTTGCAAGTGGGTTGGCTCCTGAAGACTCCAAGGGCTTGGTGTACAGGATTCAACATGAGGAAGGTTTCCAGGAGAACTCTCACCCAGTACAACCACAAAAACCCTTAACAAGGTGTTCAGGGCTTATACAAATCCAGGTCCGAGTCTGGTAGCCTCATCTCCTCCAAACTACATGAGCTCTGCAGCTTTGCGTCTCCACCCCTTTCTGGGTCAACGCATTCTGGGCATGGGGGTTACACTAACAACTAGATGGATCTTCTTGATGCCCAGGGAGTTTCCTCCCCCCCCCCCAATCAGATTTCAAAGCCCAGGCTGAATGCTTGTGCTTTTTCCCCTGGCCGATCACATCCAGCGTTTAAGTAAGAAGGTTAAGGTGCCGGGCAGGGCAGGGCAATGCGCAGTGATCCACCTGGTTCCTCTGACAGCTCCACCAAATGACTGATTGAAGTGGGGACTCAGTTTCCCTTTGGTTGGCTCCCAGATCACCCTAAACTTGTCTTCCCCCTTCGTCAGATGCACCACAAGGACTTCTGCTGCTCACTTACAGTCAGGTGCGTTTTATTATCAGGAACTATTTTCTCCTTTCGCGGCATTTGCTGCCTCTGCTCTTTAACCAGGAGAGGTCAGTAACCAAACCTGTGGATGTTTGGCATGCAGGGTAAACGCCCGGTCACTTGGTTCCAGCCCTCCATCCGCTGTGATGTGGGCTGGGTTGGACAGGTAACCAACAACATTTCCCACCCAGACCAAGAATGGTTTTGCCAGACCCAGCAGCCTCACCCCAAGTGGAGCCTGGATGGTAGCACCTTTGCGTGGCCTGTTCTTTATGCAGTCCGGCAAGACCACCCTTCTGTGGAGAAGAGTCTGGCATGCTCTGGTCATGGTGACATCTGCCTCTGCAGCTGTTCCAAATAATTCCACCACTGTGATGGAAATTGTGTCCGAAGATTGGTCCTTAGGCGTAGGAGGTTAAGAGCTCGTGGATCTAATCTGGAGGAACCGGGTTTGATTCCCAGCTCTGCCGCCTGAGCTGTGGAGGCTTCTCTGGGGAATTCAGATTAGCCTGGGCACTCCCACACGCGCCAGCTGGGTGACCTTGGGCTGGTCACAGCTTCTCGGAGCTCTCTCAGCCCCACCTACCTCACAGGGTGTTTGTTGTGAGGGGGGAAGGGAAAGGCGATTGTAAGCCCCTTTGAGTCTCCTACAGGAGAGAAGGGGGGGATATAAATCCAAACTCTTCTTCCTCTTCTTCTACCTCACAGGGTGTTAGTTGTGAGGGGGGAAGAGCAAGGAGATTGTAAGCCCCTTTGAGTCTCCTGCAGGAGAGAAAGGGGGATATAAATCCAAACTCTTCTTCTTCCTCCTCTTCTTCTTCCTCTTCTTCTTCCTCTTCTTCCTCTTCTTCTTCACAATTCAGGGACAATTGATGGTTTTACCAATCTGGACCAGCCCTATAATGAAGAAGAAGAAGAGGTGTTTTTCATTCTCACTTTTCTTTATTGTTTGGAGTCTCCAATCTTCGTCTTTGCCGCTGTGTTTTTTAAGTCCTTTGTAAGTTCGGCTATAGTAAAATCTGTAGGACCTTGATTTAACTCAATTTGTTTAATTGGCTTCTCGTACGTTACGCAGCCTCCTGGTATGGACCTGTCTCCCTCTTCTCCTCCAGCGATCATGCTGTTTGTCAGGGTCTGTATCTCCGGCTCCCAATTTGGGATATTCCAGCCGATACTCTCCCTGCGATTCTCTGTTCCAGCTGCTCCGAAAGGGCTCTGGAATTTCCTCTCTCCGTTGCTTAGAAAGGTTAGATCGCCGGTGGGTAGTGCCTCCCTATTGTTCAGAGACCTGCGGCGGCATCCATTACCAGACCGGAAGTCCTTTACTGTTTGGACTTCCTGTCCCCACAAAAGACACCTTGAGAAGCAGGTGAGGCTGAGAGAGTTCTGAGAGAACTGTGACTAGCCCAGGGTCACCCAGCAGGCTCATGTGGAGGAGCAGAAAATCAAACCCGTTTCTCTAGATCAGAGCGTGTCTCTCCTGACCACTACGTCATGCTGGCTCTAGCATTTGTTCAAGCAAACATCTGGAGCTTAGGTTCAGGAGAAGAACATCAACCATCAACAGATACAAAAATAGGAAATATCAATGTGCAGAATTGAATGTGAAACAACGACATGAAGGTTTACAAAGCCGTCTACTCGTGAGCAGACCACAGGCGTGTGAGGCTTGCTGTGCTGCTGTTACAACTAGAGATGTGTAACAGAAAATAATGTGGTATCCTAGACCACACGTATGTTCATCAATTACATCAGCATTCCCAGGGTGAAGAGAATCCACTGGAACAGATTGAAGATAGAGACATATAAAATTAAATAAGAGATACACAGACGACATCTTTCAAGTACTTTCCAATGCCCAGCCTGCCCAACTCTTCCTTGGATGGATGAATGAGACACATCCAACCATCAAATTTACCAGCACAGTGGCAGAGAATGAAATCCATTTTTTAGATACAACAGTATATGTTGCCCGTGACAAAAGACTGGCAGTTAAAACATATTTTTAAAAAAACCACTGACAAAGACACAGCTCTCCATTACCAATCACTCCATCCTAGGTATTTAAAAAATAGCTTGTCTTGTAAGTCAATTGTTGGGAGTTGAGAGAAATTCCACTAACCACAGGGACTTCCAGAATGATGCCAAATTATTGTTGCAATTGGTTCTGGTGCGTTTTCCTGTGGCCGTGGTCTGGTGGATCTTGTTCCTAACGTTTTGCCTGCATCTGTGTGTAACAGACTTCCCTCTGTGATACACCTCTGAAGATGCCAGCCACAGATGCAGGCGAAACATTAGGAACAAGATCCACCAGACCACGGCCACACAGCCACACGGAAAACCCACAGCAACCAGTTGAATACGGTCGTGACAGACTTCGACAAAGATTGTTGCAATCTTATGAACACGGCTTTACTAGGCTGACCAGACGTCCCGCTTTTGGCGGGATAGTCCTGCCTTAAAACAATTTGTCCCGCATCCCGCGGGTTATTTCAAGTGTCCCGATTTTTGGAAGGCTGCCGCACTGTCTTCTGGGGCGCAAGGCAGTGTGGCAGCCTCCCGCATGCACGGCCGCAAGAGCACACTGCCTTCTGGGGTGCTCCCGTTTCCCACCCTGTCACAGGGCGGGAAATGGGAGCACCCCAGAAGGCAGTGCGCTCCTGTGGCTGCACGCGCGTGCGGCCACCCACCTATCCACCCGTCCCGGTTCACAAAGGTGACCTTCTGGTCACCTTAGGCTTTACCCAAAGTATGCTTTGCAGAAAGAGATGTCATGTTGGTGAGGGAGCAAGCTTGTTTTCTGCTGCTCCACAGACTACGACCAGGAGTGATGGGTTCAAAGAGAAGGAAAAGAGATTCCACCTAAACACTAGGAAGAACTTTCTGACTGTCAGTGGAGTTCACTGCCTCAGAGAGTGGTGGAGTCTCCTTCTTTGGAGGTTTTTAAAGAGAGGCTGGATGAACATATTGATAGAAGAACTGAAACTACCCAGTTCTTTAGCAGAGTAAAAAACAAAATGCAGCAGAGTTATAAAAGGAGTTAACCTTTAACAAAGTACTAAGTACAAAAAGACAGGCTACAAAATATATTTACAAAAGAGGCAGACAAAATAGTCATCTGCTACAAAGCACTGGCAGGCAAGCAATCTCACGCAGATAAACAAGGAAAAATACAGCAGCATACAATGCAGCACAAGGAGGAGAAGAAAAGGTAGAGGGAAAAAGGGAGGAGAGGAGGTAAGGAGTATGGAAAAGCTACACCATAATATGCAGCATCAAAGGTCACCCTCAATTAACCAATTAACTGCCCAGCTGCCCTGCATTAACACACAGCAACCAAATGGTGCAACTATCTTGCTCCTGCAATTACTTATACAAGGGATGCCAAATATTCTAACACATCTGTCAGGAGTGCTTTGATTCTGTGTTCCTGCATTGCAGGGTGTTGGACTTGATGGCCTTGGGGGTCTCTTCCAACTCTATAATTCTATGAAAGCATGGAATAGGCCACAAGAACTGGGTAGAAAATAGTCTAGCTTCCAGACCTAGAAACCCAGATTTGAGAATCACCTTTGCCCTAGACCAGTGGTGGTGAACCTATGGCACTCCAGATGTTCATGGACTACAATTCCCATCAGCCCCTGCCAGCATGGCCATGCTGGCAGGAGCTGATGGGAATTGTAGTCCATGAACATCTGGAGTGCCATAGGTTTGCCACCATGGCCCTAGACTATACATCAATGACTGATTTTGTTAAATAAGTTATTTGTAAGCATTGCCAGTTAATAGCAGAGATCCCTGTTTGTGCTGAAATGCCCAGAACAGATCTAAAAAGAATCTTAGACAGAGGGCTTAAACAGCTACCCCAATGACAAGGGGATATTTCAGTTATGGGCACTGGGCAGTGTGCCATTTATCAATGAACAGTAGGGAGTCAAAGTACCTTTTAAGTGGACTTTGAAGCATTTTTCAATATGTCAGACCAAACAATGTATGTATCCTTTACATTGTTCCTGTGGGTTTTTATATGTGGGAATGTCTACAAAAACTTTAAAGATCGGGATTTCACAGCATAAATCAAAAATAACGAATGTGCAGATTAATCCACTTTTGGTTTCCCATTTTATTCAATATGAACACACTGAAAATGACATAACGTTTTTATTTATTTATACTTATATGTCACCTTCCCCACAAGGCTCAGAGTGGCTTCCAACAGATACAACATACAGACAATAGATACAATAGACACAAAATATAAAAATTTGATTGAATAAAACAATTAACCATTTTTAAACAATTACAGTAGTTAAAATTTAATACAAACTAGATAAAATACATTTAAATTTAAAAACAACTTAGAAAATTTAAAAACTTAAAACTTAAAATCAGAGTTAAAATAAGACCAGCAACAGATACCATTAAGACCAACAGGAGATTAGAGGTTTAGGGACGACAACAAATGTAAATTAAGGATAAGAATAATTATAGTACAACTTCAATATGGACAAAAGCCTGGGGGACCAATTCTGCCTTTCATGCCCTTCAGAATTGCATCCAATCCCGCAGGGCCCTGATGTCAGGTAGCAGAGCGTTCCACCAGGTAGGGGCCAGGGCCAAAATATGGGGTAATGTGTCCTGCATGAATATAATGGCAGCCCCTTTAAGAGAATTGATCTCCAAACACATTCAACTCAGGTTGAAGCTAAATGGATTATTTTAAAGCTTAAAAGCAACACAAATTGGGGGCTTAATTCCAATATAAAATATTCTCATTTCATATAAACAGCATGTTCATCTCTTGGGAGGCACAGACACTCCTTGTTAATGGCTTGGCAGATAAGTCTTGCCAGGATCTGTAAGAAATCTAGTAAATATTCGACATCCTGCAAAACATTTCATGCTTTAACTGAAGAAGTTCATCTTTAAATATGGCCCCCCCAAACGAACACACCCAGACACACACCCACACACAGAGAGCATTTTCCTTAAGTGTTCAGTCACTTGGTGGCTTTTCTCAGTGTCTTTCTTTGCAAAGAATGTGAGGGTATGACAGGATGGTTAAAGGCCTCGGGCAAAGTTTTCCGGAGATGTCATGCTACATCTCCCTTTGACAGGTCCACAGGGACGCCTGAAACACAAATATTATTTTTGTTCGATTGTGCCTTGGTGCATTAAACTATTCTTCCCGCTCACTATTTATTTTATTTTTTTTGGCATTGATGTTGGGGGGAAGATGAAACACGACAATTTCAGTCAACTCCATTATGGCTTCCTCTATAATGCTTGTTCCTACACACACTTTTCCGATAAAAAATTATTCATCAACAGATCATGTTTTACCACATCCTTCAAAAACATCTTAAATGGTGTGTGGGTACGTGTTTGTAGATCCATACTTCAGCACCCACAGAGTAATTTTGGGGGTTCATTTTAAAATCTAAAAACCCGCTCTGATTTGCTTCAAAATTCTTAATCTATTACTATGAATCGTTCACTAAAATCTGAGCTGGGGGGACTTCACATTTTCCGCACCTATGGGCCCCTGTGCCCCACCCCAACCCCCCTCCCCTGCCCCCTGCCCCCTGCCCCCTGCCCCCTGCCCCCTGCCCCCTGCCCCCTGCCCCCTGCCCCCTGCCCCCTGCCCCCTGCCCCCTGCCCCCTGCCCCCTGCCCCCTGCCCCCTGCCCCCTGCCCCCTGCCCCCTGCCCCCTGCCCCCTGCCCCCTGCCCCCTGCCCCCTGCCGCCTGCCGCCTGCTGCCTGCCCCCTGCCCCCTGCCCCCTGCCCCTTGCCCCCTGCCCCCTGCCCCCTGCCCCCTGCCCTTCTCCTGCCCCCACCTCCCATTCCCCCACACCCCACTTATCTGGCAGGGTGGGCTGGGCAGGAGTGCACACAGCAGCCTCCAGTGGGCCTGGCAGGGCCGAGGAGGGCCAGGGAGGGTTGTGTGCAGCAGCCTCCTCCGGGCCTGGTGGGGCAAGGTGAGGGGGTAAGGAGGAGGGATGTGGAGGTGATTTTCTGCCCCACATGACCCCAACAGCTCTGCCCAGAGCACCGATCCCCCACTGTCCCCTGGTAGCCACGCCACTGCTGAGTGTTCACACAGGCTAGAGCAGGGGTAGGGAACCTGCGGCTCTCCAGATGTTCAGGAACTACAATTCCCATCAGCCTCTACCAGCATGGCCAATTGGCCATGCTGACAGAGGCTGATGGGAATTGTAGTTCCTGAACATCTGGAGAGCCGCAGTTTCCCTACCCCTGGGCTAGAGGGTTTCCCCTTCTCAGCTGCAGGAATCCTCCAAGTGATGAGATAGGCCAGATTCCGGGCGGGTGAAAGGTTCTTTTATCTGCATGATTCCTAAAGTGGACCTGTGGTTTGTTTTTTTTGTTTCCTTTGCTGCCTCTGATTGGCTGGACGTCAGAAGAACATTGTGCAGAGAGAGAGAGTGGGATGCCAGAGAAAGTCATCCTTGGAAGGACCTTTCAGGTGTGAGTGAGAGGATGTCACACAGCAGACAGGCTGCCCTTGTCGATCCCTTTGAGCCTGGGGAGCACGAGAAAGCAGGAGGGAAAAGAACTGATCTTTGCCTGCAAGTGAAAATAGCACAATACGGATTCTGTTTAATGTATCGTCGAAGGATTTCACAGCCAGAATCACTAGGGTGTTGTGGGTTTTCCGGGTTGTATGGCCGTGTTCCTGTAGCATTTTCTCCTGATGTTTCACCTGCATCTGTGACTGGCATCTTCAAGGCCATACAACCTGGAAAACCCACAGCACCCTATCGATTCTGTTTGCTTTGCGTGCAAATGAGGAACCAGGTGCGAAGGAATTAACTTGCTCAATGGCGTGCCTTGATTTACTATGTCATCAAGGGAAAATCTTTATTGCTGAGGTATTGATTGTACTGAGATATTTTGATTATGTAATTTGGTAATGATTTGTTGTTTTTTCTTAAATTTTGCCAATGTTTTGATTTTGTTATTGAATCAGAAAAAACACTTCAATTTTTCATTCAATTATTACTGTATTTATATCAAATGGAATTTTATTTTATTTTAATTGATAATGTGAAAATATAACACCAGCGAAATGCCTATTGATGTTTCCTAAGAAGCAATTTCAATTAATTTCAGTAAGGATTGTTTCCAGTAAATGTTGCATGCAAAGTATCACTCCCTGTTTCTTCCTTTCTGTCTATTGTGTTTTAAATCCCCACAAAAAAGAGGAAGAGGAAGAGGAGGAGGAGGAGGAGGAGGAGGAGGAGGAGGAGGAGGTCTCGTAGACCTACTAATGCATAGGTGTCAAACTCGTGGCCCTCCAGATGTTGTGGACTACAGTTCCCATCATCCCCTGCCAGCATCATCTGGAGGGTCGCGAGTTCGACACCTGTGTACTAATGAAACTATGTTGTGTAATCAGTGGTGGGATCAAAAATTTTTAATAACAGGTTCCGATGGTGGTGGGATTCAAACAGTGGCGCCGCTGCACACACGCACCTCCAGTCCCTATTGGGCAGGGAGGTTGCTTTAGTAACCCCTTCTCGGCACTCAGAAAAAAATTAGTAACCACTTCTAGAGAAGTGGTGAGAACTGGTTGGATCCCACCTCTGTTAATCCACCTTGACTCTGTGAAAAAACTGGACGATAAGCAAAGTATTCCTGGTTGTGCATGTGAGTCCGTGCAGATGTGCATCGAATCTCTTGTTCCAGTGTCTGTTGCAGGAAATCCAAGAGGCAAAACTTAAGTAAAAATGCATCCTTTGCAGTGAAGATATTCCCAGCTTGAAAAGCCGTTCAGAACCTGTTTTTCTTTTAACTCTGTTTTGCTGTCTGCCGCAAACCTTTGGACTGATGGTGGAGTCTATTGATGCGCTCCGCAGCTCTTGCGGCTGAGGCCCTCCTGTCCTCGTGTCCCGGCTCCAGCCACGAGTGCCTGCCCTCGTGGGAGGCCATGGGGATGTAATTAAGTTGCAAAAGAGTCTAATGCAAACCTGCAGCCGACACTGTTTTCCTCCAAGAACAGCCTGGCTCAGGAGAGCAATAATTAATATATTCATCAGGAAATGTTTAATCTTAGGCTTTCAATTTTTCAAGACATGTTTGAAGGATAGAACTGCAATCAAGAAGCTATATTAAAAACGAATCCCAGCTGATCCTAACGCCTGAAAGCACAGATGCTATGAAACCAGATACCGGGGTTGTGTGTGTGTGTGTGCGCGTCGGTTCTTTCAGAGGAAGCTTTGCTTGGTGTTAGGTGAGACTACCTTCTTGACACTGAGGGAGAATTCTTTGCTTCCCTGCTCTGCACTTTGTTTCCACTACAGATAACAGGTCTCAGACAGGCGAAAAAACATTGCAAAAAGGTAGCCATGTTAGTTTGTTGTAGAAAAGTACAAACAAAAATCCAGTGGAACCTTCAAAACCTTGAAAACGATCAGATTTTTAGAATAATTTTTAATTGAATCATTTGAATATTCCTATTCATACTCTTCTTCCTTCGTTTTCAAACAATACGTTTTCTCCTTTTTCCTTCCCACCCTGTATTTTCTTCATAGTTTTGTCAAACAAACAGCAGTAAGTTCATTCTTTGTAATCTCTTCTCCCATTTCTCCTCAGTGACTCCAGCTTCTTTCATTCAGTCTGCATATGTTGTCCATATCTTCAAAATTTCGCTCTGTTTATTTTGCCACAGTTTATTTTTTGTTATTATTTCGAAAATGTCCAGTGTCGCTTGTTCCCAGAAATATTCCAACCATTTCTGGATTGTCCATTTTTTCTTTTCTTTCCAGCCTAAAGCTATTGTTGCATGTGCTGCTTTGATCATTATTTTATGCACATAGCTATATTTTTTTATCTACCCTTCTATCCTCCATTACACCCATGAACATTAAATCATTATTTATCCCAATATTAGTCTTCACCAGTTTCTCGATATTTAACATTATGCTGCATTTTAATGGGGGTCGATTTTAACATATAGCGCCATATTTAATAACTATTTAAAAATTTGATTTTATTTGTGCTCGATCTATTTGTTTGTTCGCCGCCCTGAGCCCTTCGGGGGAGGGCGGTTTATAAATATAATAAATAATAATTATTATTATTATTATGGTTGTCCAAAATGTTTTCACTTCTATACATTCCGTCCACATATGGCTATAATATGTCTCCACAATGCCAGCATTTAGGACTAAGTCCTTTAATCATATATGCTAGTGGTTTTGGTGTTCTATACCATTTCAATATCACTTTTCTTTCCAACTCCATATATTTTTCAATCTTTATATGTTTCCAACTGTCTATTAAACTACTATCAGATTTTGTGAGTCCCAGCCCAGCCTTCAGACAGACCTGGGATGAAAAATCGTTCTGAAAACCCCCGCGGGGAAATTGTGGGCAAGGAGTCAAGTCTAGATGTCCCTTGAGCCTTGACACATCCCCCCTCTACACACACACACTTTCCTTGAATGTAATGATGTTTGAGGCCGGCTTCAATTGAGGATAAGTGGGGCATGCATAAAGAAAGAAAGAAAGAAAGAAAGAAAGAAAGAAAGAAAGAAAGAAAGAAAGAAAGAAAGAAAGAAAGAAAGAAAGAAAGAAAGAAAGAAAGAAAGAATGAATGAATGAATGAATGAATGAATGAATGAATGAATGAATGAAATGAGGCCACCTTAAGCATGGGCAGAGTGGGGGGGATTAGAAGATCCTCATAGCTGCCATATAGGACCTCCAAAATGGATTTCTAGAATGTACCGTGTGTGTCTGCCCTTTAAGATGACCCAGAAGCTTTAATTAGTAGACCACTTAAGAGTGACGGAAATATGGCACAGAAATAACATGTTGTGGGTTTTCCGGGTTGTATGGCCGTGTTCCAGTAGTATTTTCTCCTGATGTTTGGCCTGCATCTGTAGCTGGCATCTTGATTACTATTATGGGACCGTGTATCCAACAAGCGGTAAAGATCACTCTCCCTCCCTGCATGTAAAAAATACCGTACTCCAGAGGATCTCTGTTTAAGGGTTATGAGTCCAGGAGCATTTTAGAGAACACACTTTAGGGGCATGATCTTTTCCAGAGTCAAATCTCCTTCCATGAGATAGACAAACGGTGGAGATGTTAAAAGGGGATGATGGAATTTGTGGGTCATTGGGTGGATCTCTTCTAGCAAGATCTTATGCTACTTTAGGGAGTTTAAGAATTCTGTGTGTGTTGCTGCAACTAGTTTTAGGGTTCTACTCTACTTGGTAAGCTGCCAGAAACTTTGAAAGCTACCTTAAGTAGAAGAAGAGTTTGGATTTATACCCCACCTTTCTCTCCTGTAGGGAGACTCAAGGATCATCTGGAAATTTTAATAATGATGATGATTATCCTTATTGTTATTTCTGAACGTCCCCTTCTGGTCCCATGTGAACTCTCCCGTTGAGAATACATTCCCCATAAAGGGGCAGCTCTCCTTGCTTTTGACAAAGTTCCTCACCAGAGACTGTTGAGAAAACTCAGCAATGAAGGAATAAGAGGGGAAGTCCTCCTATGGATTAAAATAGCTTTAAAAAGGGCTTGGACAGATTGATGGAAGAGAAGTCGATCTATGGCTACCAATCGTGATCCTCTTTGATCTGAGATTGCAAATGCCTTAGCAGACCAGGTGCTCGGGAGCAGCAGCAGCAGCAGAAGGCCCTTCCACATCCTGCCTGTGAGCTCCCCAAGGCACCTGGTGGGCCACTGCGAGTAGCAGAGAGCTGGACTAGATGGACTCTGGTCTGATCCAGCTGGCTTGTTCTTATGTTCTTATGTTCTTATGATTATAAAGATGTGATTTCATTTTCCCCAGGCACTCCTCCTCCTCCTCCTCTTCTTCTTTCTTTCTTTCTTTCTTTCTTTCTTTCTTTCTTTCTTTCTTTCTTTCTTTCTTTCTTTCTTTCTTTCTTTCTTTCTTTCTTTCTTTCTTCTTCTTTCTTTCTTCTTCTAAAACTAATTCCATGAGATCAGTAAGCTTTAAAAAGTTAATGAAAGGGAATACATTTGTCTCCCTTTTCACTGCTTATTAGGGCAAGTCCTGTAATTTGTT
This sequence comes from Sphaerodactylus townsendi, assembly GCF_021028975.2. NCBI lineage: Eukaryota > Metazoa > Chordata > Lepidosauria > Squamata > Sphaerodactylidae > Sphaerodactylus > Sphaerodactylus townsendi. The sequence goes on from NC_059426.1 coordinate 179,887,973, forward strand.
GTCCTGTATTGGCAGCAGGAAGATTTATTTGCCATGGTTGTGGGCAGTGGTGGGATCCAAAAATTTTAATAACAGGTTCCGATGGTGGTGGGATTCAAACAGTGGCGCCGCCGCACACGCGCACCTCCGGTCCCTATTGGGCAGGGAGGTTGCTTTAGTAACCCCTTCTCGTCACTCAGAAAAAATGAGTAACCACTTCTAGAGAAGTGGTGAGAACTGGTTGGATCCCACCTCTGGTTGTGGGAAAAGCAAAGTTTCACAGAAGAAGAAGAGGAGGAGGAGGAGTTTGGATTTATGCCCCACCTTTCTCCCCTTTAACGAGACTCAAGGTGGCTTACAAGGTCCTTTCCCTTCCTCTCCCCACAACAGACACCTTGTGAGTCAGGAGGGGCTGAGAGAGTTCTGAGAGAACTGTGACTAGCCAAGGGCCACCCAGCAGGAATGTAGGAGTGGGGAGAGGAATCCACCAGATAAGAATCTACTGTTCATGCGGCCTTTGGTTCTGCTCATCTTGGGCCGTTGGGAACGTTCCGTTCTTGCCCCTATTCGGGGCAGTGGAGCCATTCCTGGTTCCAGACAGTTCACTGATAATGCGGTAGAGCCGGGGTTGGGGATCATTTATCAGTACTTATCATTCATCATTCATCAGTTGCTCAAAACAAGCTGTCTGAAATTTGAAATCTTCAGCAAGCAACAGAAATAACACATACTACACATTTAGAAAACAAATCATACATCCTTCTGCATCAACTCTCGGAGCTGAGGCTGAGAAGAACTATTTTGCAGTGGGCCACTCCGACCTCATGGCAAAGTTTCGGAAGGGGATGCTGTGCAAAGGCTGCTGGGGTCCTTGGCCACTGGGCGGGGGATTTCCTGGAGAGCTGAGGGTGGGGCCTGGGTGGGGCCAGTGTTTGTGGAGGGCGGGGCCACCAGCAGGTTCTGAGGTCATGGCATTTACCCTCCAAATCCACTGCGTTCTCCAGGGGAGCTGATTTTAGGCCTTTTGCACACATTTTGTCTCTGGGTAAAGTATACGTTCCCTTCAGATTAGATTCTCAATTTTGCATATTTTCCCCTCTTCAGAAAACTGCAGATCAGAGAAGCCCTGCAGTTTCCAGGCGCAGGTAGAGTGTGGTTTTTCCCTGCCTGCACAGGGAAACTGGAGCAGAGAAGCATGCATTTTTCCTCCTTTGCCTTTTCTGCTTCACCCCACCTCCCCCTGCCCAGGCAGGAGCAGTTCCACCAGCATTTCCAGAGGTCAATACAGCTCTCTCTCTCTCACTCTCTCTCTCTTTCTCTCTCACTATCTCTCTCTTTCTCTTTCTCTCTCACTATCTCTCTCTTTCTCTCTCTGTCTCTCTTTCTCTCTGTCTCTCTTTCTCTCTCTCTGTCTCTCTCTCTCTTTCTCTCTCTCTCTCTGTGTCTGTCTCTTTCTCTTTCTCTGTCTCTCTTTCTCTCTCCTCTCTCTCTGTGTCTGTCTCTTTCTCTGTCTCTTTCTCTCTCTGTCTCTGTTTCTCTCTGTTTCTCTCTCTCTCTCTCTCTCTCTCTCTCTCTCACTGTGTGTGTGTGTGTCTGTCTCTTTCTCTCTCTGTCTCTGTCTCTCTCTTTCTCTCTCTCTTTCTCTGTCTCTCTGTTTCTCTCTCTGTCTCTGTCTCTGTCTCTGTCTCTGTCTCTCTTTCTCTCTCTCTCTCTCTCTCTCTGTCTCTCTCTGTCTCTGTGTGTGTGTGTGTGTGTGTTTTAAACTTAAACACTTTCAATCTCTTGAAGGAGTGATAGATCAAAGAATGTGTCCTTTTTTTAAAAAAAAGTTAACAAGCAGCAACCAACCACCTGAACTTGGAAGCATTTCTCCTCAAGGGCAGGCAAGAAGGTGGCTACACTCAGGGGAAGAAGTGGGGGTCCTCCTTCCATGTAAATGAGGAAATTCCCCCTGTGAGGGGGAAGACGCCACTGCAAAGCAACCCCCCCCCCCCATGCAGAAAACCGTCAGTGCACGAAGTGCCTCAGTAAGGCTGCAAAGAACTGATAATTCCAGGTGCTTTCCAGGTTGCACCTGGAGGCTGGCAGTCCACGGAGGCAGGAGATTAGAACTCAAGCCTTCAGGGTGGTGCAGATCACATGATTTCATCCCTGGGAGCTCCCTGAAAAAACACCCTCCCCTTGTGTTTGTGTTCCCAGCTGCGCTCGCTGTTGTCTGCACAGGTTAATTAGTTTCTTTCCCGCCGTGTCCTTTTCAGTCTCGGCAAACTCCTCCGTTTCCTCGGGTGCTTCGTGCTCCACTCTTGGATTACTGAATCCCGGCAATAATTAACTTGTTAGCTTGTCAGGTTCTCACGGAAAACACGGGTCTCTGCGAGGCCTCCTTCCCATCTAGACACCTCCAGCAGCTGTACTTACTCTTGGCTGATGTAACCAAGAGCAAGTACAGCTGCTGCTGTTAACCAGCTGGGGCGTGTCCGTAGGAGGGCGCCCAAAATGGGGAGAGGTTGGGAATCCAGATGCCCTATGACATAGGTGTCAAACTCGCGGCCCTCCAGATGTTATGGACTAAAGTTCCCATCATCCCCTGCCAGCATCATGCTGGCAGGGGATGATGGGAACTGTAGTCCATAACATCTGGAGGGCCGTGAGTTTGACACCTGTGCCCTACGAGGAGCAGCTTAGGGAAGAGGGTATGTTTTGTCTGGAGAAGAGAAGGTTAAGGGGGGACATGATAGCTTTTGGTGATGTGATCCCCTCGGGCACGGGGCAGCCTAGCCCCAAATAAGACCCTCACACGTTCTGATGCCGGAAACTGCCCCCTGTGAGGGGGTGCCAAAGAACACTGATGGCTCCCTCAGCCCCCGGCAGCAGTGGGAGAGGCCCCCTTCCCACTGGCAAGGCCCGAGAGCGGGGGGGGGGCTGGTCCTCTGGTGCCCCTGCAACAAAAGATTGAATTGGCTGGACAGCCCAGATGACCTGACAGATGCATGAAGATCTCTAGATCTTCAAGATTCTGTCCAGGTTGCATTTTCAAGTCCTTATATTTACAGTCTACTGATACTGCCAAGTCCAATTCTTCTTTGCAAGTGGGTTGGCTCCTGAAGACTCCAAGGGCTTGGTGAACAGGATTCAACATGATGAAGGTTTCCAGGAGAACTCTCATCCATGACAACCACAAAAACCCTTAACAAGGTGTTAAGGGCTTATACAAACCAAGGTCCGAGTCTGGTAGCCTCGTCTCCTCCAAACTACATGAGCTCGGCAGCCTCCTGCTGCTTTGAGTCTCCACCCCTTTCTGGGTCAACCCATTCTGAGCATGGGGGGTTACGCAATACCCCTGGATTTGTCCATAGGGGTCACCTTTGCCAGAATGGTCATCCTTCAGAGCACCAGGGGCATCACTGACCCCCTCCCCTCCCCTCTCCACCAGCCATCATTGTTTCACTGTGGGGAAGTGGCCCCTGGGGTGGGGTTTCCCCCTGTCTTGGTCACCCCCTTCAGGGATGCATTGAGACGGCGCCCTCCCTTGCCCCTCCTTTGCCTGGTTCTGCCCCTTGGCTGGCTGCCTCTGCATCTCGCTCCTCTCCCACTTCTCTGCCCCCCACCCCCTGCTGATTGTTGGCCAGCCTGTCAATCACAGCCCCTGTCCGCTCCCCTCCCCGCTTGTGCTCCTGCCCTGCAGTCCTCCCCCACCCCTGTTGCTTTGTGTTTTTCCCATTCTGGGCTCTGCACCGTCCTGGGCTGCACGGCAGCTCCCCCCCTCCCTGTAGATTGTGCTGCCCACCTTTGATCCTATTTGATACCTGTTTTATTTTGGGGAAGCTCCCTATTCCCATGGTTGAGCACTGCTATCAAATTCTGGCCCTTGGTGTCCAGAGCAGTAATCCCTACAGGTGCATAGATGTGTGTACACTCTTGATATACAAGGGTTGGGCCCCAAAGGTTGGAGAGTCCCATAGATGATCCCTGGCCCCTCCATGATACGGCTGGCCTCCACCCGGGCCAGAGCCTTTACAGCTCTGGCCCCCGCTCTTCCACCAATGGTCCGGGCCCTGCGGGACCTTGCTGAGTTCCGCAGGGCCTGCAAGACCGAATTGTTCCACCGGGCCTTTGGGGAGACTAGCCGTTGATAGGGGCCCCTTCCTTCCGTTGTTTGCTGCTGTAACATCATGTGGCCCCTACTGCCCTTCTTTTCTGATGTATGTCTGAGAGGGAATTGATAGCAGGCGCCATCTTGAGCTAACATTAATATTAATTTTATAAGCTGCATTTTAATGGGGTAGGGTTTATTTTTATTACAGCCATCTTAATTCATATTTATTGTATTTTAAATTGATTGTGCTCTATCTGTACTGTACACCGCCCTGAGCCCTCTGGGGGAGGGCGGTCTATAAACCCAATTAATAATAATAATAATAATAATAATAATAATAATAATAATAATAATAATAATAATAATAATAATAATAATAATAATAATAATAATAATAATAATAATAATAGATGTGGGCCATGTTTGATTTGACATGCTTGCCTCTTTAGAGCCCATGAAGCCTTCTCTTCCGGGCACAGGCCATGCAGGCAAACCAAGGCAAGCAAGCAGAAACCCCCTGAGAAGTTCCTCTCCACACCCAGAGGTGGGATCCAGCAGGTTCTCACCAGTTCCCGAGAGTGGGTTACTCATTTTTTGTGTGTGCTGAGAGGGGGTTACTAATTGGGTCTTTTTACAGTTAACAGAGAAATCATTAATGCCCCACCCCCGGAATGCCTGGCCACGCCCCGTTGTGCCCCGCCCAGCCCCATTGGCGCTACGCCACTGTTTGAATCCCACCACCACGGGAACCTGTTACTAAAATTTTTGGATCCCACCACTGTCCACACCCCACTCATCTTATGGAGCCAGATTGTTATCCACTGTTCTAAGGAGGAGTGAGAATTTTGTAGGTGCGGCTCGATTTTCTAGGATTCCCCCACCAGGACGGGGTGAGCTTATTTGATTTTAGTATGCGGTGGAAGTTTTATTTCTGTTTCAGAAAGCGTCTGTTCCATCACAAGCACCTAATCACAGCTGGCTCTGCTTTATTGAATTGATTTTGTTATTTTATTATATTATGTACTGCTGGTTTTACTTTTGGAGTTAGGATCTTATTCACTGGGGGAGGTTCTAATGACAGGCAGAACAGCTAAATAAAGTAGTTCCATCCACGGCTCCTTATATCTGAAGCAACCGAGTGATAATGCATGTTGGTGTGTGGAAATTCACTTTCCCCTTCCCTTTTGCCATGACAGGTGTAAAATGTATTGTTCTACAATAATATCGCAAATTGTTGAACTCTTGACACCACCTGTTGTTACACCATTTTCCAACTCCCTGGTTTTGTGAAAATTGAAACTATAGGGGGGAGGTGGACGTAAAAAGAAGTCATTCACATTGTTTAAGTATTCTGGAACAAGGTTATTACATTCTGCCAAAAGGTCTTATAGGGGAAATGCACAAGTGAGGCAGGGAAATGCCATTATGGAAAGACATCCGACCTCTTTCTCTCCCCTGTGGAGACTGTTCTTGTGTTAGCCCTTCATGGGGGCAGTGAGCAATCCCTGATAAGGGAATTTCAACCCAAAGATAAATACAAAACCCTGCTTTAAAAAAAAAATTTCTACCAGTTATTTGTTTATTCGATTTATAGCTCTCTCTTCCCCCCCGAGACCCAAAGTGGATTGCACAGTTTCAAACCAAGCAATCAAGGCATACTATGTCATAAATGTTGCAAAACTGGAATTGCAGAAGTAGAAAGGAGTACAGTTGGAGGTGTCAGACGGCGTATACGGTGAACAGGGGGAGCCGTCTTGTTCCCAGTTCCCTCCACTGCATTATAGGACAGCCTTACTAAAGTGTTGTCCTGAGCAGTTCTATTGAACACAATCTGTGACATTACAGAAGTGCGGCAACATAAGAACATAAGAACAAGCCTGCTGGATCAGACCAGAGTCCATCTAGTCCAGCACTCTGCTACTCGCAGTGGCCCACCAGGTGCCTTTGGGAGCTCACAGGCAGGAGGTGAAAGCAAGGGCCTTCTGCTGCTGCTGCTCCCCCTGAGCACCTGGTCTGCTAACCTCAGATCAAGGAGGATCAAGATAGGTAGCCAGAGATCGACTTCTCCTCCATAAATCTGCCCAAGCCCCTTTTAAAGCTATCCAGGTTAGTGGCCATCACCACTTCCTGTGGCAGCATATTCCAAACACCGATCACACGTTGCGTGAAGAAGTGTTTCCTTTTATTAGTCCTAATTCTTCCCCCCAGCTTTTTCAATGGATGCCCCCTGGTTCTAGTATGGTGAGAAAGAGAGAAAAATTCCTCTCTGTCCACATTTTGTAACCTTCCTGGCCTCCTCAGGCAGGCCGTTCCACAAAGTGGGGCCACAACAGAGAAGTCACGGGTAAGGGCAGTTTTTGATCTGGCCTATTGGTGGGATGGCACCTGCGGAAGGCCCTGCCAAGGTAGGTTGCCATGGAGCATAGCATGAAAGGCCCAATTGCAGATCTCTGGGCAGTGGTGGGATCCAAAAATGTTAGTCACAGGTTCCCATGGTGGTGGGATTCAAACAGTGGCATAGTGCCAATGGGGCTGGGCGGGGCACGACGGGGGCGTGGCCGGGCATTCCGGGGGCGGGGCATTAATGATTTCTCTGTTACTGTAAAAAACTCTTACTGTAAAAAAAAGTTCCTAATTTCCAGCTGGTATCTTTCTGTCCATAATTTAAACTCATTATGGCAAGTCCTGTCATCTGCTGCCAACAGAAACAACGACTTCTCCTCTAATCGACTGCCTGTCAAACACTTAATACTTTCAAATACTTAATTTTGTTTCTAGAAATCAAAAGAAGGACACTTTCCTTAAACAAGGGACTTGACCATATTTCTAAATGTTTTTAAAACAGCCCAACAGGGAAAATTATCCCGTTTTCTACCTTCGCTAACCAGCCACATAGGAAACAACAGGACTTTATGATTTTTGGACCGAATGGAATTTCTAACGGAAAAGCAGACCCAATGAGTAACCCCCTCTCGGCACACACCAATAATTAGTAACCCACTCTCGGGAATGGGTGAGAACCTGCTGGATCCCACCTCTGGGTCCAAGACCAGCGGGAAACTTCCATGAAATGGAAGACATCCAAGGCATGGCGTTATTATTTAAGTGAGGGAAATACTGCACAGCGGCAGCAGCAGCAGCAAGTGATCAGACCGTCACGGTCATTTCGCTCCTTTTGCCCATAGCTGATTCCACGTGTAAACGAGTCTCCCCAGTTTGATCCACCTCAGGCATCTGAAGAACTAGATTTTGCTCTATGAGAATGTGCTATTATAAAAAATATGCTGACAGTCTCCTGTTAACTGTCAACCAGCTTTGAATGTCAAGGGAGCTTTTATGCTCGGCACAATAGGAGCAAAATCCCACGTGAAAGGAACCAGACACATTCCGAGTGTTATTTAACTGCTGCATTTCAACCATTCAAGAATGATTTTAAGGTGCCATATAGTTCATTCCTTCATGCCAACTCCCTATTATAGATTCGTCGCTGCGAGGACGAAGTCTCGGAACACAGAACTCAACAGCAAAACAGGGAAACGACCCCGAAATAAATTCCAGGAAATGGATTCTCCGCTGGTTCCTCAACCAAAAGGACTAACCCTCAAAACAGACAGCACCATAAATCCGAACACATCTGACTTCGCTGCTAACTCCTCACGATGCTAGATCACCAATTATGATAATCTCACTCTTTCCCAAGAGCAATATGACAAGGGAATGAGTTGGTGATTTCTCATCAGATTGGAGCAGTCAGGAGGAGATGTTTTAAATCCTCGTTCTTTAGACTCACTCTGAAGAAGGGGTGGAGAGGATAATGTGAAAAAGGACAGACAGAGCGAGAGAGAGAGAGGCCTTGCTAGTTTGTAGTTCTGCAGCTGCATTTATAGGTTTGCAGGGCATCCTCCCATGAGTTCACATAGAAAAGAGGCTCTCAAAATCACCCATTCTGGCCAAATGTGTCATTGAGCCAGTACTGGATTTTCCTAGTTTGCTGCTGAGGGTCTCCCATGTAGAACTTGGCAAGAACTTGGCAATCACACAACGTGGGATTGGTGTTTGGAATATGCTGCCACAGGAGGTGGTGATGGCCACTCACCTGGAGAGCTTTAAAAGGGGCTTGGACAGATTGATGGAGGAGAAGTCGATCTATGGCTCCCAATCTTGATCCTCCTTGATCTGAGGTTGCAAAGGCCTGAGCAGACCAGGTGCTCGGGAGCATCACACTGCTGACTCATAATCAGCTCGTGGTCTACAAAGACTCCCAGATCAACTGTAATAGCACCCCTAGTATGGAGAGTTGGCATCCCTGATAGGAGCACTTATCAATTTTACCCATGTGCAGAAGGGCCTGCAGGGATAAGGAAGGCAGAGGGAGCAAGGCAGTCCGGCCGATATGAGGAAGTCTGTCCACGATGGGCTTTTAATAGAATAGCCGAGGGAGTGTGGCCACAGAGCAAAAGAATTTAAATGCATGGCTGGCGGGGACTGTATGACTTTTGACATTGCAGGTTAGACTTTGGGAAATTACTTTAACCCACGCAGACGTTTGGATTCATTGGACTATGTAAATCCTTGCGTGCCGGCAAGACCCCTCCTCAACCTTTTCCACATCACTCAGTTTCCTGGCGCCCCGACTTCCAGCCTGACTGAATGCATCGTCATCTGGTTAATTCAGCCATTCAGCTCGTAGGCCCAGTATTAATGCAAGTGAGACTGTTCCCCTCTAGGAGGCAGAAGGGTTCATTTCTATGGAAAATCGTAACCAAATGTTTCATGTCTCATCTGCGCTTCGCCCCTCTTTCTCCTGCATTGGGCACGTTTGCATCTCTGCTGCTGCTCTTTCAACTTTTTCTGGGCTGCTCTGACCTTTGACCTCGTTCGGAAGCAGCCATATTCTGGGATCTCTGCCCAGAGCTGCTACAAACAGAAAAAGCTTTTTCCGGATCAGATACCGAGCAAACATCAAGACCCAAAATCAATAGAAGCTCCGTCCCGGAAGCTCGGCCAGCATTTTCCAAATGAACGGAAAAGAAAAGTTCTTACCGATGTGCCAGCCTCAGTTTTAGTTCTGCTGGTTTCTGGGTTCTGTGGATTTGTTATGTACATCAAGGCTGGCTGGAATCCCTAGTCTAACACTTGAACGGGTTGCCAGTTTCCCTTTGCTAGGGCAGATTATATATATATATAAACCTTTAATGGCATAATTAAAACAGCAACAATATACCAGAAAAATGGCGACCTCAGTGTAATGATACAATCTCCAGTACAGTTATAACCGTTTGCTGATGACAGAGCACAAAAAGTTAGCCAGCGCTTCCAATACACTTGCAGAACCACAATCCAACATCGTTACCACAATTGATAGATTAATATTATCAATGGGGGGTTTTAACCACGGGTTTAGATATTTATTCCTGGCTAAACTGTGTAACGGGCAGTGTAATATCACGTGTTGGATTGATTCTTCGTAAGCTGAACTGCAGGGACAAAATCTTTCATTAAAAGGCACTTTCTGTATTCTGCCCTGAGTGGTAGCTGAAGGGAGAATATTGCACCTGGCAAGGGTCAGGGCTCGTCGCAATTTGGGTTCTAAAACCAAATGGAAACGTTTGGCCATGGTATATGGTTTTAAAGGTATACCCAAGTGCAAGGGAGAGCAGCGTTTATTAGCCTGCTGCATCAGGTGACTATACTCGAGATCATACAATCTCTTTTTGATAGTCAGCTTTAGCTCATTGGCATTCATTAAAACCAATGCATCCAAGGATAGACCCATTTCATGGATTTTCGCCTCAACAAAGGACCACCACTCGGTTTTGGCTATGAAAGAAAGAGCCTGGTAAGTAAAGCTTTTGTGACAGTTATTTAAAAGCAATAATCGTATCCAGAATTGGAAGGTCATGCACCATGCTCTTGTATGGAGTAGATGTTGGCCCACCTCCAAACAGACCGCAGCATATGGGACTGAGTGAGGTAAGCCGAGTATACTATAGAGAAAGCATGACTGAACTCTTTCCATATCGCAGCTCCATGCTTGTATCCACAGTGGGATTCCGTGATAGTAATTGCATGGTGATTTTGGCATTAAATGCCTTAATGGCTGCTGCTATACATTCATGACCTTTGGTGCGAAAATAGCTGCTAATGGCCTTGCAACTAAGTTTGCTTGATTCAATGGCCAATTTCCTTTGGGTAACCCAAGAGGAGTTATAATTAAAGTGGAGACCCAGGTATTTAAAATGTTTGACCTGTTCAAGCTGTTCATTATTTATTGGCCAACTAAATGGTCTCCAAGAACAAGCAAAACCATTATTTTTGACTTTGCAAAATTAAGCGCCAGGTTATTATGACTACAATATTCAACACAGCGTGCCAGTAAGCGTTTCAAGCCAGCTTTGTACGGGAGAGTAATATAGCGTCATCAGCATACAAAAGTAAAGGTATGGTCATATGATTCAAAGCAGGGCAGTGCGAGGAATCCTCCAGCAAAAAGGAAGCCAGATCACTTTAAAAAAGATTAATTAGGGTCGGGGCCAAAACACACCCCTGTCTGACACCCCTGTTAATTGGTATATAAGGACTAAGTATACCATCAGGAGAGCATTTGACTTGACAGGTAGTGTCATGATGTAAGGCCATTACTAGTGTAAGTAGCCTTCTGTCAATTCCTAGATTAACAAGTTTTCTCCACAGTAGATCTCTGGAGACAGAGTCAAATGCCCCCTTTAAGTCCAAAAAGGCCACAAACAGGGATGATTTGCTTCCGCTGGTGTATTTTGTGACGAGAGTCCTAAGGATCAAACAATGATCTAAAGTAGATTTCCCATGTTGAAATCCTATTTGTTCTGGGCCAATGATTTTGTTTTCTGTAATCCATGAAGAGAGTTTATTGTGCAAATATTTTGCATATACCTTGCCAGTGATGGACAATAAACTGATCGGACGGTAATTGGAAGGGAGCAAAAAATCTCCCTTTTTGAAGACAGGAATTATAATCGCATGGGTCCAATCTGATGGTAGATTAGTAATGGGTTCAAGGGGAAGGAAAACAGATTCCACCTAAATATCAGGAGAAACTTCCTGACAGGGCTGTGATTCGGAGCAAAGGGCATGCAGTGTGAGGTGTGGATCGATCGCAGAGGTGGGATCCAGCAGGTTCTCACCAGTTCCCGAGAGGGGGTTACTAATTGTTTGCGTGTGCCGAGAGGGGCTTACTAACTGGGTCTGCTTTTCCCTTAGAAATTCCATTAGGTCCAAAAATCATCAAGTCCTGTTGTTTCCTATGTGGCTGGTTAGCGAAGGTAGAAAACGGGATAACTCTCCCTGTTGGGCTGTTTTAAAAACATGTTTTAGAAATATGGTCAAGTTCCTTGTTTAAGGAAAGTATCCTTCTTTTGATTTCTAGAATCCAGAATTGAAAGTATTAAGTATTTGACCGGCAGTAGATTAGAGGAGAAGTAGTTGTTTCTGTTGGCAGTAGACAATAGGACTTGCTATAATGAGTTTAAATTATGGACAGAAAGATACCAGCTGGAAATTAGGAACTTTTTTTTACAGTAAGAGTTTTTTACAGTAACAGAGAAATTATTAATGCCCCGCCCCTGGAATGCCCGGCCACGTCCCCGTCGTGCCCTGCCCAGCCCCATTGGCGCTATGCCACTGTTTGAATCCCACCACCATGGGAACGACTATTACCTGGCTAAAATTTTTTGGATCCCACCCACTTTCCGAGTGGGATTCCAAAAAAATTTTAATAACAGGATCTCGGATCCGGTGAGTAAGGATTCAAACAGATTAGGCACTTCTTGCACATCACACCTCCAATCCCTATTGGGCAGGGAGGTTGCTTTAATAACCCCTTCTTGGCACACAGAAAAAATGAGTAGCCACTTCTAGACAAGTGGTGAGAACTGGTTGGATCCCACCTCTGGGGAACGCATTGCCTCAGAGTGTGGTGGAGTCTCTGTCTTTGGGTTTTTTTAAACAGAGGCTGGATGGCCATCTGTCAGGAGTGCTTTGATGGTGTGTTCCTGCATTGCAGGGGGTTGGACTTGATGGCCCGTGGGGTCTCTCCCAACTCTATGATTCTATGATTAGTGAAAGTATCCCTTGGGAAGAGCTGTGAAGTAGGGGAGATCCTGAAATCCAACAAAGAAGCATTTGCAACAGCAAAGTTACCCGTTGTCTTCTCACCACTGGACCACACACCAGCAAATGGGGAAATGACTCTTCAACGTGGCTCATATACGGGGTAACATCAGACGCCTACCAGGAATTGCAACACCAATGGTGTGGCCGGACATCTAGCCAGCCATAACATACCCACTGCATTGGGCTGTGCAATCCGGCCCTGGGTGCAAACTTTGCTCGGGAACATCTGCTCCGAAATGGCCCTCATGAGCCCAACCCAGGAATTACCAGGTGAGGACGGTAGAAAGCCAGCAAGGGGTGGGGGTGGGAGGCAACACCTTTCCACACAAATCCTCCGAAATGCTCCTAAAACATTTTCAGCCTCCTCCTCCTTTACTATGATTTACTCCTGCACGTGCCCCCTTCAAACGATTCCTGGTCCCCTCCATTCTGTGATTTTTGCCTTTTATTTTGAGGTTGCCATGGGGAATCGCTGTTCCGGAGCTTCACGGGAGAATGCTGCAATTCTCTGCATCTTCTACGCTCCCTCCTTCACAGATTAGCCCCCAAAGCACAAACAAGCCCCAAAGTGCTCCCAAAACAGGTGAGGGGCTTGGAGTGAGCTCACAAAATGGCCCCGATGCGGAAGCGCAAGGAAGGCAGAGAGGCCTGAGAAAGGTCTTCATGGGACCGCACAGGCAAATGGGGCCATTTTGGAAACATTTCAACTCAACTGGTTCTGGTGGGTTTTCCGGGCTGTGTGGCCGTGGTCTGGTGGACCTTGTTCCTAACGTTTCACCTGCATCTGTGGCTGGCACCTTCAGAGGTGTATCACAGAGGGAACTCTGTTACACACTGTGTCCAGATATAAGGGAATGTTTGGGGTATATATTTGTTTGTTTGTTTGTTTGTTTGTTTGTTTGTTTGTTTGTTTGTTTGTTTGTTGGTTGGTTGGTTGGTTGGTTGGTTGGTTGGTTGGTTGGTTGGTTGGTTGGTTGGTTGGTTGGTTGGTTGGTTGGTTGGTTGGTTGGTTGGTTGGTTGGTTGGTTGGTTGGTTGGTTGGTTGGTTGGTTGGTTGGTTGGTTGGTTGGTTGGTTGGTTGGTTGGTTGGTTGGTTGGTTGGTTGGATTTGTAGACCACCCCATCCCCAAGGGGCTCTGGGCGGTGCACGACAATGTCAACATATATACAGTTTATAACAATAAACAATTATTACATGTACTAAAATCCATTAAAACCATTAAAACAGCGGTCAATACAGTAATAACAGGTGCCCCATAACCCAATTTATTAAAAAGCCTCCCCAAAAGGAGGGAACGGCCGGACTCCTCCCTAGGAGGGTAACGTAGATGTAAACAGAAATAGAATGTCCCAGGGTGGGGAACCAATCAGTAACTGTTTGGGTGGAACTTGCTATGCAAAGACGTGGTTGATAGCATTGTATTGCGGGTTTATTACAACTAAAGGCTCTTCACCACCCCACTTGGAATTTATTGAAGTCCTCAGTAAAAGAGGCTCAGCTAGATTGTGTCCTGCAGGGCAGGAACACGGCAGTATAAACTCCAAGAGGCCCCCACCCTGGCCAACAGGGAAGGGGAAAGAAGTTATCAGAGAAAAAAAGGCTTCCTTCAGAACAACAGAGGGCTTGCCCAAGAGAGGCACGCAAAGGCAAACACCAGCTGGCACAAAGGAAATGGGAGCACCCAATTAGAGATGCAAGGAAGGATTTCGAAGGACACACCAAGGCCAACACTAATAAGTTGTTCAAGTAAATGAGGAGCAGGAAACCAGCTGGGGAAGCAGTTGGACCTTTGGATGACAATAGGCATAAAGGAACGCCAAGGGAGGATAAAGCGATTGTGGAGAAGAGACATGCATTCTTCTCATCGGTCTTCACTGCTGGAGAGGCAGGGCAGATATCTTTCCCTGAACGGATGTTTTAGGAAGCAGAGAAGCAGCAGCTGGGACAAATTGTGGTAACGAGGCAGGAAGTTGTAAAATCCACAAACAAACTGAACTCGCTGGGGAGAGACGGTATTTATCCTAGAGTGCTTCAGGAACTCAAATGGGAAACTGCTCAACTTCTAACAATTGTGTTGTGTAGCATGTCCTTAAAATCAGCCTCTGAACCAGAAGACTTGAGTATGGTCAATGTAACACCCGAGTTTTAAAAGGGTTCTGGGAGGACCCAGGAAATTACAGGCCAGTTGGCTTAATGACTGTTCCAGGAAAATGGGTGGAAACCATGACTGAAGATGGAATGGTCCAGCGTATAGAGGGACAAGCCCTGCAGAGCACAAACCAGCATGGCTTCTGCAAAGCTAGGTCCTCTCCCAATAACCCTTTGGAGTTTTTTCCCGAAGTGTCAGTAAGAATGTAGACAGGAATGAGCTTGTGGACATGGTGTCCTTGGACTCCAAAAGGCTTTTGACAAAATCCTCCACCAAAGATTGCGAAGCAGACTTCCTGGTCATAGGATAAGAAGGCTTACCTCCCACGGACTGAGAGCTGGCTGAGCAATAGGAAGCACAGAGGAGGAATTTGTTCTGTGTGGTATCAGAGGAGCACCCCTTTTAGATTAGATTCTGTGGAGCAGGGGTAGAGTGAGGGGAAATTGTGTCTGGGGCACGTGTATGCCCTGTGCCCCTGCAATGCCCTCACCATGCCCCCGCAGGGTGTGCGGCCGATGCATCATGCCCCCAGTCCCCTTGGTGCTACGCCACTGCTGTGGAATATGGATAGGATAATGATGCTGCAGCTGATTTGCTTGAGGGCTCCCTGGAGGCACCTGATTGGCCACTGTGTGAACAGAGTGACGGCCTTGATGGGATTTGGTCTGACCCAGTGTAACCCCCATGCCCAGAATGGGTTGACCCAGAAAGGGGTGGAGACTCAAAGCAGCAGAAGGCTGCAGAGCTCATGTAGTTTGGAGGAGATGAAGCTACCAGACCTGGACCTTGGTTTGTATAAGCCCTCAACACCTTGTTAAGGTAAACTGCAACGTTGGTGGGAACTACTGGGAAGGTAGTTGTTTGTTTTTGTTATGTTGTAAATGTTGGAGTTTATTGTTTCAGGGTTTCTTTTTATGTTCGTAATGGGTGAGAGTTCTCCTGGAAACCTTCCTCATGTTGAATCCTGTTCACCAAGCCCTGGGAGTCTTCAGGAGCCAACCCACTTGCAAAGAAGAATTGGACTTGGCAATATCAGAAGACTGTAACTAGAAGGACTTGAAAATGCAACCTGAACAGGACCTTGAAGTGTGATGTTAAATGTTGATGTTTGATGTTAAGAAAGTAAACCATTTTGTGTTTTTTTTTCAATTTGTTGTTTCAAACTCCTTCCAAGTTCTGCCCCACAGAACCCACAGATAGAGGTGACACCAGCAGGGCTTTCCTTCTGTTCTGATGAATACCCTGAGTGGAGAGGCCCCGCCCTCCTGAACGGAAAGATTTCAGCACCCCAAGAAGACACTTTCTAGTCTGCAGCAGAAGGCAGGGAGGGGCCGGTGGCCGGAGAAAAGGACCATCTTGGCAGCTCCAGCCCATATTGAGAAACCTGGCTGGGGAGGATTTCAACAAGAACTCTTTAGCAACCTGACAAATGTTTCCTCTTTGTCTGGAGCTGAAATCTTGGAATTTAATAAGGCCTTTTTTAAGTTAATGCAAATCAGGCAGATAAACAATCCAACCGTCCCCGAGGGGGTTGGAGGACCATCTGCCACGCTTTCTTCCAGCCACTTGTCAGCATGCTTTGCGACTTCCAGGGACTATTTGAAGTTGATTTGCAGTTGTCCACAAGGGATGGAGGCAGGCTGTGTGTGTGGGGGGGGGTGTGTGTGGACCTGGCCATGCAGCCTCCTAATTAATGGGAGCACCCAGACAGAACATCTCTCCTGTTTCAAAGCCTTGCTACAAGCACGGGCCATGTAGGACAAGCTCAGCTGGGGCTCAGCTGCCAGCCAAACCCCCCCCCCAGAAGAGACACACCGGCAGGCCCACCGACCGCCCGTGAGAAGAAAGGAGGTGCCACTCGCTCAACTAGCTGGCAGGCAGATAGCCTGAAAGAGACAAGAGGAATCCGTCTTCATCCGACTTGGTTTCTAAAATCTAAGAAGAGCTCTGCCCGATCAGCCCTATTAGGGCTTCCAGCCTCCAGGTGGGGAAAAAGAAAACAATAGAGGGGGTCCCAAAGTCTATAAAAATATAAAAAAACAAGATACCACTATAGAAATCCTATATAATGCAAATCCTATACATATATCACAAACAAAAATACTTAACCATTAACTTCATGGATCAACATGTGAAGTCGTCCTCTAACTCCGTGGTGGCGAACCTTTGGCACTCCAGATGTTATGGACTACAATTCCCATCAGCCCCTGCTGGCAGGGGCTGATGGGAATTGTAGTCCATAACATCTGGAGTGCCAAAGGTTCGCCACCACTGCAACTGAATCTTACACATCAGCTTACAAACAATACTATTACAAGGAAACATACTAATCTGTTGGCTTCAAGAGATTGATCGGTACAAACTCTAACAACATACAATTCTAGGATGTCTCTCTCAAACTCTGGGCAGAGATTCAACTTGTTCACACATATCCCAAGGCTGATGCGACTTTGACGAGGTTTCGTGATTTCTCCCTTGTTTCTCAGTGCTTCTTCAGTCGTTTCTCGCTTTAAATCCCTCACATGACACCACCCGTGACTCCCCAGTCCCAAGGGAGGGTGGCATTCCCCCCCAGTTCCTCAGAGCAGAGGCAGGATGCAGAGACGAGGCTGCCTCCCCCGGGGTCAAAATGACTGACATTCCACACCACCGACAGAACCACAACAGCAGGCGCCTCATGGGTTGGTAAGGCAGTGCGCGCAAAGCCAAACCACAAAGGGTGAGAAAGAAGAAGAGTTGGATTTATATCCCCCCCTTTCTCTCCTGCAAGGAGACTCAAAGGGGCTGATAATCTCCTTTCCCTTACTCCCACCCCACAACAAACACCCTGTGAGGTGGGTGGGGCTGAGAGAGCTCCGAAGAACTGTGACTATCCCAAGGTCACCCAGCTGGTCCTTTTCTTCCCAAATGATCTCTGGTCCTTGTTTGCATATGGCGTATGATGCACCTGTTCCTTTTATGCTCCCATGTTGGGTTTTTATGCCATCTGTTTGTACTTTTAAAGAACTTAGGCCCCTTCCACACAAGCAAAATAATGCATTTTCAAACCACTTTCACAACTGTTTGCAAGTGGATTTTGCTATTCCGCACAGCTTCAAAGAGCACTGAAAGCAGTTTGAGAGTGCATTATTCTGCGTGTGCAGAATGAGTCTTAGATATTTATAATGTTTTAAATGTTTTTATATATTCACTGTATTTATTGTATGTATGTATGTATGTATGTATGTATGTATGTATGTATGTATGTATGTATGTATTTACTTATTATGTATTCACTGTATTTATTGTATTTATTATGTATGTTTTATTGTGAGCCACTTTGAGTCTCTGGAGATACAGCACGATATAAATGTAATAAATAAATAAAATGATAGTAATCAATATTAGTATAGTGAAAATCATGTGTGAAAATCATGTAGTGAAAATCATGTAGTGAAAATCATCTACATATAATATTTATTTATTTATTTATTTATTTATTTATTTATTTATTTATTTATTTATTTATTTATTTATTTTTTATTTATTTATTTATTTATTTATTTATTTATTTATTTATTTATTTATTTATTTTTTATTTATTTTTTATTTATTTATTTATTTATTTATTTATTTATTTATTTATTTATTTATTTATTTATGGGATTTCTATACCGCCCAATCCCCAAAGGGCTCTGTGCAAACATGCATGCAGCTTAAACCCAAAAGAATCATAGAGGAAAAACAGACTCTAAAAATACACAGCGCAAATTGAGCATCCAATAATAGAATGTCCAAAAAGTCCAAGTAGATGGGCGTCCTGGTCCCATGCCCATTTCTTGGAAATACTAAATCTATTTCCTCAGTGTAAGTTGTCAGATCTTGCCTGCAGTATCTGGGGACCACAGTTTCCCTCAATATTATTCATTATACATTCATTCTTACACAGAGCATCCCGTCAGCACAAGGCTAACAACATTAAACACAGATGATTTTTGCTATATTAATATTGATGACCATTTTTGCATTTTTGTAGTGTAGGCTTTAGCCTCCCTTTTTTGTCTATTTCTGGTCTGATTTGGCTCACACCGTGCCTACTTTGGGTTGTATTTTTTTTTCTGAGGGAATTGCCAAACAGACAAGGCTGGTCTGATCTTTGGTCCCTGGTCATAGTTTAACACAGACACACTCATAAAGCCTCTTTTTATGAGTGTGTCTGTGTTAAACTACGACCAGGGAAAATAGTTTCCCCCCCTCCTTTTTCTTAGCTATGGCTCTACTGCAGGGCTCCTGTCCCTAGCCAGAGAGCGATTCCAATAACTGAAACACTGGGGTGAATTCTTGGATGCAGGATTTTCCTCCCCGTTCCCCAGGGCTCATTTCCATTAACGGATCGCTCCTCCAGCTATCCATATAACGCCCTTTTAAAGCCATTCATACTTGCGGAAAGCACTCAGGAAGTCAATTCTGCAATTTCATTGCACGTCGCATGAAGAAGTGCTTGGTTTCATATTCCGAAATAAGTGCAAAAGCTGATGTGGAATAGATGCATGCATTCGGGCGTGTCTCATTGGGTTTAGATCCTGGCCTGATAACTCTCTAGCCTGGGCAAACCATCTTATTACGAGCGTGTATGTTTAGGAAGGAGGGAAGGCAGCGCAATATAGCCCGATCTTGTCAGTTCTCAGGAGCTAAGCAGGGTCAGTCCGAGGTCTGGACGGATCACAAGAACCTGGCGCTCCTGAAATCTCCCAGCCGGCTCTCTGCGAAGCAACTGAGCTGGGCGGATTTTTTTGCCACGTTCAACTTCACCCTGAACTTTTTCCCGGGAAAGACCAACCCATTGGCGGATGCACTCTCCCGCCTCCTGGACTCCGCCCCTGCAGAGGAGCAGCCCATTGGTACTGTATTCTCCCCCTCACAACTGGGCTTGCAGGCGGTTATCAGGTCTCGCTCTAAGGCACGCGGGTCGACTGCGGGTTGTCGGCCCTCCCCCTAGGCCTGGAAGAGGATCTCTGCACACACTCAGTGGCCATTCCTGCTGCTGATTGGGAAACTGGGTCTCTCACCGAGAAGGGAGGCCTTTGGTGGAGGGGGGGCAAAGTCTACGTTCCGGCAGACCTGCGTGGGAGGGTCCTTGCAGGCTGCCACGACACCAAGTCGGCAGGGCATGGAGGTTTCATGAAGACCCTCCATCTCACGAGGCGGCAATTCTGGTGGCCGGCCGTCCGCAAAGATGTGGCCGAGTACGTAGCGGTGTGCCCAACCTGCGCGACCACGAAGAATGTCACGGGGAGACAACCTGGGTTGCTGCAACCACTCCCCAGCCCCGATGCTCCATGGCGGCACGTCTCCATGGACTTCATCATGGACCTGCTGGCCAGTGGGGGGGAAACAGCGGTTTGGGTGGTAGTGGACCTCTTCTCCAAGCAGGCCCACTTCATCCCCTGCAAGGGAACCCCGTCGGCTCCAAAACTGGCTCGCATGTTCTTCGCCCATGTCTACTGCCTACATGGCCCCCCCCGCAAGATTGTATCTGACCGTGGGCCGCAGTTTGTCTCCCGCTTCTGGCGAGAGTTCATGAAGCTGCTGGGGGTAGAACTAGGGCTCTCGTCAGCGTACCACGCGGCAACCGACGGCCAGACCGAATGTGTTAACGGCATCCTGGAACAGTACCTCCGCTGTTACATGAACCTGCACAACGACGACTGGGCGCCCCTCCTCCCCTTCGCGGAGTATGCTTATAACAACACAGTTCACTCCAGCACGGGACAAAGCCCCTTCAAAGTCATCTATGGGCACAACAATACACCTTTCCCCCTGGAGGGGGAGCCATCGAACTGGCCGGTGGACCTGCAGGAATGGATTGTCTCTCTACGCGACACTTGGACCGCGGCACTAGAATCGTTAACCAAGGCGAAGGCAGACTACAAACGCTTCGTGGACCGGAAACGCTGCCCCGTGGATTATAAGGTGGGGGACCGCGCATATTTATCCACGAGGAACCTAAAAGGCCTCCTGGGCACTCCTTTATTGCAAAGTCGACTTTGTCTGAGTGTGTCCAGCGTTACACCTGGCCACAGTCGCTCTGGGGAAACTGGCACAACTGCCAGCCTGGTGCTCCTGGTTTCCTCCCAAGGAGTCTGCAGTTGTGTGAACGGATGGCTGAGAGTTGAGATAAACGCCCATGAGGCATCAAATGTCACATGTGTGATGGTTCAGCTTTCCAGCCCCTACTGGGGGGGGCAGGGTGCTCCCCATGCCCTGGAGGCCTTTCCCCACCAGCTGGGGGAGAAATGCCAGGAAAATGGGGGATGACGTCGATGCACTAACGTGACTCTCTGTGCACCCAGAAGGGATGACAGAGTGTTGCTCAGGACACGCCGGCATTTGGGCGAAACTCTATTTGGAAACAACAGTGCTTTGCCCAAGTGCAGGGGCATACGGGGGTATCCCATGTCCCCAGGCACACACCATTTTGCCAGGTGGGGGGACGCTGGTTGCTGGTCTGGCCCCCCACCCAACCTCTCCCACGGTGCGGTGACCCGGCTGGGGCCCAATGGCTCCCCCATTCCAGGGTGCCACTTGCTGGCCGAGCTGATTGCCGTGGCCACAGGCCAGGTCCTGCCCCCCCGGGAGAGTGGGGAGGACAGGAGCTGGCCTGCATGGAGGTTGGGGGGCTTGGCAGTGAGCAGCTCAGTTGGGCGGCCAAGGTGGGTGCCACAGCGGCCATCTACCCCTGGAGGGTAGGAGCCAGCCCATCACCACGGCACATCCCTGAGCCACCTGTCCAAGCATAACCCCCATGCTCAGAATGGGTTGGCCCAGAAAGGGGTGGAGACTCAAAGCAGCAGGAGGCTGCAGAGCTCATGTAGTTTGGAGGAGACGAGGCTACCAGACTCGGACCTTGGTTTGTATAAGCCCTTAACACCTTGTTAAGGTAACTGCAATGCTGTTGGGAACTAGTGAGAAGGTAGTTCTTTATTTTTGCTATGTTGTCAATGTTGGAGTTGATTGTTTCAGGGTTTCTTTTTGTGGTTGTAATGGGTGAGAGTTCTCCTGGAAACCTTCATCATGTTGAATCCTGTTCATCAAGCCCTCGGAGTCTTCAGGAGCCAACCCACTTGCAAGAAGAATTGGACTTGGCAGTATCAGTAGACTGTAAATAGAAGGACTTGAAATGCAACCTGAACAGGACCTTGAAGTGTGACGTTAAATGTTGATGTTTGATGTTAATATGTTAAGAAAGTAAACCATTTTTTTTAATTTGTTGTTGCAAACTCATTCCAAGTTCTGCCCCACAGAACCCACAGATAGAGGTTACACAAGCTGCCCGCCACTGAGCCCCACCCCCTCCAGTTTTCCTGCTGGCTGGCATGAGTGGAGTGCAGG
The DNA here is from genome assembly GCF_021028975.2 of Sphaerodactylus townsendi. Classification (NCBI taxonomy): domain Eukaryota; kingdom Metazoa; phylum Chordata; class Lepidosauria; order Squamata; family Sphaerodactylidae; genus Sphaerodactylus; species Sphaerodactylus townsendi. The sequence goes on from NC_059426.1 coordinate 179,909,720, forward strand.
GGGGGAGGGGAGCCGGGGGGAGGGGGGCTGCAGGGAGCCGAGCAGGGGGGAGCCAGTCATGCCCCAGGGACCATTTAGGCCCGGTACGCCTCTGTCCAAGAGCCAGAGTGTCACCAGCTTCTCCCAGTGATGGACTGATTTCACTTCCGAGCACATGAGGTTGGTGAGGGCCCCCAATGTGGCTGTGCCCCCCTGCCAGCTGCTAAGCCTCCCCTTTCCACCCTAATTCTGGACCTCTGATGGCTCCCTTCTGTGGGGAGGAGCTCCAACTGCAGGGTTTGGGAGGGAGATCTGAACGGCGGTGGCCCTTCCGGCTCCCTGCTCCCTCCTGGCTGCCCACGTGGCCCCTGCGCTGCTCGGCCTGGTCTGGTGCTGGCAGGCCGCATTTGGCTCATTAAGCAGCCTGTGCGCCTCTTGGGGGGGGGGGATGACGCCGCTGCAGATAATTGCCACGTCGCTGCTGCAAACGGCTCTTTGCCTCCAGAAAATATCCACGAATCGAGAGCGAAGGAGATGTTTGCAGGGAACCTGCCCAATGAGGCTGAAGAAATGGAAAGCAACTGCTTATAATATGTTTCAATTGCCTTTCATGCCTCGCCTCCACAAAAGGGGCCTTTTGAGAGCTGAAATGGAAAATCCCCCACTGGTGGGGAGACGTCTGCAGGGAGCAGGTGAGAGAACACAGGCCTGAAAGAAGCCCAGAGATTTTTAAAAGCATCCAGTACTCCACGATGCAAGCAGATTAACACACACTGGCCCTCGCCGGAGACGGCCGAAGTATTCTGCAATGCCAGACAGGGCCCTGGGAAACATCCGTGTCGGCACAGATTGAATGGGTGGCTCCAATCCTTTGTATTTGGGGGAACAGCATTGCCTGCTGCTCGTGATGAGGGAGGGGGTGAATGAATCACCGGGATTGAGAGACGGGGAAATCACAGGCATGCAATTGTGGCTGTAGCGACAAGTGTGCCTGAAGTCAGATTCACAGTATGGGAGAGGTATCAGTTGCACCGTAGCCCTGAATTATGTGCAGGGCCGTCCTGCCAGGTGCCCGAAAGGACGGCTCATCTGAGCAACAGGCCAGCAACTGTTCCATAGCGCCTGTGGGGAGTGTCCTTAAAAAGGACAGCGTTTATTCCAGCAGCTGCCCTTTTTAAAGATAAAAAAGGGCTTGGACAGATTTATGGAGGAGAAGTCGATCTCTGGCTACCAATCTTGATCCTCCTTGATCTGAGATTGCAAAGGCCTTAGCAGACCAGGTGCTCAGGAGCAGCAGCAGCAGAAGGCCCTTGCTTTCACCTCCTGCAGGTGAGCTCCCAAAGGCACCTGGTGGGCCACTGCGAGTAGCGGAGGGCTGGACTAGATGGACTCTGGTCTGATTCAGCAGGCTAGTTCTTATGTTCTTATGTTCATGAGGCAGAGAGCCCTTCTTGTGCCACATACTGGAAGAAGATCATTTTTTCCTTTAATAAAGAGATCGTTCCTGCTTCCAATGCTCACTTAAACAAGGGAGCTCAGATTAGGGTTTCTCTGTCGCCCTGGTGGGGGATGTGGAGAGGGGGGAGGGTTTCCAGAAGCATGCTGAGAAAGTCCTGGTGATCTAGGGATGGAGCCCCCAGGGGAAGACCAACAAGGCCACCGAGTCCCCCCTCTAAACCATCCATTTTCTCCAGAGGAACTGAGCTCTGTAGTCTGGAGTGAGCTGTCAGTCCACAGGACTCCCGGATCCCACCTGGAGGTTGGTGTACCTGGCCCTTCCTTCACAAGTCACCCAGAACGTTTCTAGAATGCTTTTGATCTCCCCAGTTTCACCAAACACACACACACACACACACACACACACACACACACACAGAGAGAGAGAGAGAGAGAGAGAGAGAGAGAGAAATGACGACAATGACATGGCTGGGGGAAAGGAGTGAAGTTGCACAACGGCACAGAGGCATGGAAAAGGGAAAGATAAAACGTTATAAATATGACCACACAGCGAGGGAAGATGGTTTGGGGAAGTTTCAGTCAAAAGAATCACTGTAAAGGGGTTCTGGTGGGTTTTCCGGGGGGCTGTGTGGCCGTGGTCTGGTGGATCTTGTTCCTAACGTTTCGCCTGCATCTGTGGCTGGCATCTTCAGAGGTGGATCACAGAGGGAAGTCTGTTTCACACTGTGTCCTCTGTGATACACCTCTGAAGATGCCGGCCACAGATGCAGGTGAAACTTTAGGAACAAGATCCACCAGACCACGGCCACACAGCCCCCCGGAAAACCCACAGCAACCAGTTGAATCCGGCCATGAAAGCCTTCAACAATAGATTGTAAAAGGCGTTTTTTTAAAAAAAAACACAGAGAAAAAGCTGCTTGGAAATGTTTTTGGAACCAAGGAGGGGGGGGGCAATATTGAACTCCATGGCTAGGTGTAATGGTTAGGAGAGGTGAACTCTAATCTGGAGGACTGGGTTTGATTCCCTGCTCCTCCACGTGAAGCCTGCTGGGTGAACTTGGGCCAAACACAGTTCTCTCAGACCTCTCTCAGGCCCCTTCCGCACACGCAAAATAATGCGTTTTCAAACCACTTTCACAACTGTTTGCAAGTGGATTTTGCCATTCCACACAGCTTCAAAGAGCACTGAAAGCAGTTTGAAAGTGCATTATTCTGCATGTGCGGAAGGAGCCACAGACCCATCTGCCTTTCAAGGTGTTTGTTGTGGGGAGGGCTAGAGAAGGTGATTGTAAGCCATTTTGAATCTCCTTATGGGTAGGAAAAAGCAGGGTATAAACATGTCATCTTCTTTTCTGGAGAGCCTCTTGCTTGGAATTAAGTTGATGAATGTGTAACCCCCCTGCTCAGAATGGGTTGACCCAGAAAGGGGTGGAGACTCAAAGCAGCAAGAGGCTGCAGAGCTCATGTAGTTTGAAGGAGACAAGGCTACCAGACTCGGACCTTGGTTGTATAAGCCTGTAACACCTTGTCAAGGGTTTCTTTTATGTTTGTAATGGGTGAGAGTTCTCCTGGAAACCTTCATCATGTTGAATCCTGTTCACCAAGCCCTTGGAGTCTTCAGGAGCCAACCCACTTGCCAAGAAGAATGGGACTTGGCAGTATCAGTAGACTGTAAATAGAAGGACTTGAAAATGCAACTTGAACAGGACCTTGAAGTGTGATGTTAAATGTTGATGTTTGATGTTATATGTTAAGAAAGTAAACCATTTTGTTTGTTTTTTTAATTTGTTGTTGCAAACTCATTCCAAGTTCTGCCCCACAGAACCCACAGAGAGAGGTTACAAATGGAAGTCAGGGGCTTTTTGAGTGGGGAGGGGGCCGGCCATTCAGAAGCACCCACGAGACAGCGGCATGATCCAGGGCTGCCGCTGAGGAGTGCTGTGTCTCCTGTCTCTGCTCCGCCACAACTAGGCCAGTGCTGTCCAGAGGCTGTGCGGCTGCAGGCGGGCGGGGCTGGCACGTCAAAGTGAAATCCCTTCATCCTCGGAATGTTCAGATACTGTTTTAATTGAGTTAGATAAATACGTTAAATAATTCACCAGTCTGGTTTTGGGCAGCTCTCCTGATAGTCTGAAAACATGTTGTGGAGCCTGTTGAAACAGAACGGCTCTAACCAGACAGCCACAGTTTCCCCTGTGAGCAGCACTGCTGGGACTTTCCAGGGAATGGCGACGACCCTGCAGGTTGTGTTCTCGGGGCCCTCACTTGAGGGCACACTAGAGACCCCCCCCCCCCCCCACCCCCCCCCCCCCCCACCCCCCCCCCCCCCCACCCCCCCCCCCCCCCACCCCCCCCCCCCCCCACCCCCCCCCCCCCCCACCCCCCCCCCCCCCCACCCCCCCCCCCCCCCACCCCCCCCCCCCCCCACCCCCCCCCCCCCCCACCCCCCCCCCCCCCCACCCCCCCCCCCCCCCACCCCCCCCCCCCCCCACCCCCCCCCCCCCCCACCCCCCCCCCCCCCCACCCCCCCCCCCCCCCACCCCCCCCCCCCCCCACCCCCCCCCCCCCCCACCCCCCCCCCCCCCCACCCCCCCCCCCCCCCACCCCCCCCCCCCCCCACCCCCCCCCCCCCCCACCCCCCCCCCCCCCCACCCCCCCCCCCCCCCACCCCCCCCCCCCCCCACCCCCCCCCCCCCCCACCCCCCCCCCCCCCCACCCCCCCCCCCCCCCACCCCCCCCCCCCCCCACCCCCCCCCCCCCCCACCCCCCCCCCCCCCCACCCCCCCCCCCCCCCACCCCCCCCCCCCCCCACCCCCCCCCCCCCCCACCCCCCCCCCCCCCCACCCCCCCCCCCCCCCACCCCCCCCCCCCCCCACCCCCCCCCCCCCCCACCCCCCCCCCCCCCCACCCCCCCCCCCCCCCACCCCCCCCCCCCCCCACCCCCCCCCCCCCCCACCCCCCCCCCCCCCCACCCCCCCCCCCCCCCACCCCCCCCCCCCCCCACCCCCCCCCCCCCCCACCCCCCCCCCCCCCCACCCCCCCCCCCCCCCACCCCCCCCCCCCCCCACCCCCCCCCCCCCCCACCCCCCCCCCCCCCCACCCCCCCCCCCCCCCACCCCCCCCCCCCCCCACCCCCCCCCCCCCCCACCCCCCCCCCCCCCCACCCCCCCCCCCCCCCACCCCCCCCCCCCCCCACCCCCCCCCCCCCCCACCCCCCCCCCCCCCCACCCCCCCCCCCCCCCACCCCCCCCCCCCCCCACCCCCCCCCCCCCCCACCCCCCCCCCCCCCCACCCCCCCCCCCCCCCACCCCCCCCCCCCCCCACCCCCCCCCCCCCCCACCCCCCCCCCCCCCCACCCCCCCCCCCCCCCACCCCCCCCCCCCCCCACCCCCCCCCCCCCCCACCCCCCCCCCCCCCCACCCCCCCCCCCCCCCACCCCCCCCCCCCCCCACCCCCCCCCCCCCCCACCCCCCCCCCCCCCCACCCCCCCCCCCCCCCACCCCCCCCCCCCCCCACCCCCCCCCCCCCCCACCCCCCCCCCCCCCCACCCCCCCCCCCCCCCACCCCCCCCCCCCCCCACCCCCCCCCCCCCCCACCCCCCCCCCCCCCCACCCCCCCCCCCCCCCACCCCCCCCCCCCCCCACCCCCCCCCCCCCCCACCCCCCCCCCCCCCCACCCCCCCCCCCCCCCACCCCCCCCCCCCCCCACCCCCCCCCCCCCCCACCCCCCCCCCCCCCCACCCCCCCCCCCCCCCACCCCCCCCCCCCCCCACCCCCCCCCCCCCCCACCCCCCCCCCCCCCCACCCCCCCCCCCCCCCACCCCCCCCCCCCCCCACCCCCCCCCCCCCCCACCCCCCCCCCCCCCCACCCCCCCCCCCCCCCACCCCCCCCCCCCCCCACCCCCCCCCCCCCCCACCCCCCCCCCCCCCCACCCCCCCCCCCCCCCACCCCCCCCCCCCCCCACCCCCCCCCCCCCCCACCCCCCCCCCCCCCCACCCCCCCCCCCCCCCACCCCCCCCCCCCCCCACCCCCCCCCCCCCCCACCCCCCCCCCCCCCCACCCCCCCCCCCCCCCACCCCCCCCCCCCCCCACCCCCCCCCCCCCCCACCCCCCCCCCCCCCCACCCCCCCCCCCCCCCACCCCCCCCCCCCCCCACCCCCCCCCCCCCCCACCCCCCCCCCCCCCCACCCCCCCCCCCCCCCACCCCCCCCCCCCCCCACCCCCCCCCCCCCCCACCCCCCCCCCCCCCCACCCCCCCCCCCCCCCACCCCCCCCCCCCCCCACCCCCCCCCCCCCCCACCCCCCCCCCCCCCCACCCCCCCCCCCCCCCACCCCCCCCCCCCCCCACCCCCCCCCCCCCCCACCCCCCCCCCCCCCCACCCCCCCCCCCCCCCACCCCCCCCCCCCCCCACCCCCCCCCCCCCCCACCCCCCCCCCCCCCCACCCCCCCCCCCCCCCACCCCCCCCCCCCCCCACCCCCCCCCCCCCCCACCCCCCCCCCCCCCCACCCCCCCCCCCCCCCACCCCCCCCCCCCCCCACCCCCCCCCCCCCCCACCCCCCCCCCCCCCCACCCCCCCCCCCCCCCACCCCCCCCCCCCCCCACCCCCCCCCCCCCCCACCCCCCCCCCCCCCCACCCCCCCCCCCCCCCACCCCCCCCCCCCCCCACCCCCCCCCCCCCCCACCCCCCCCCCCCCCCACCCCCCCCCCCCCCCACCCCCCCCCCCCCCCACCCCCCCCCCCCCCCACCCCCCCCCCCCCCCACCCCCCCCCCCCCCCACCCCCCCCCCCCCCCACCCCCCCCCCCCCCCACCCCCCCCCCCCCCCACCCCCCCCCCCCCCCACCCCCCCCCCCCCCCACCCCCCCCCCCCCCCACCCCCCCCCCCCCCCACCCCCCCCCCCCCCCACCCCCCCCCCCCCCCACCCCCCCCCCCCCCCACCCCCCCCCCCCCCCACCCCCCCCCCCCCCCACCCCCCCCCCCCCCCACCCCCCCCCCCCCCCACCCCCCCCCCCCCCCACCCCCCCCCCCCCCCACCCCCCCCCCCCCCCACCCCCCCCCCCCCCCACCCCCCCCCCCCCCCACCCCCCCCCCCCCCCACCCCCCCCCCCCCCCACCCCCCCCCCCCCCCACCCCCCCCCCCCCCCACCCCCCCCCCCCCCCACCCCCCCCCCCCCCCACCCCCCCCCCCCCCCACCCCCCCCCCCCCCCACCCCCCCCCCCCCCCACCCCCCCCCCCCCCCACCCCCCCCCCCCCCCACCCCCCCCCCCCCCCACCCCCCCAGATGTCTTAATAAATGGACTTTTACTCCCAAAAGCCTTTTATTTCTGTTTCTATGGAATTCCTTACACACATGAGCGGCAGACCCTTATCTGATGAACTGAATTTGTTCCCCCCCTCCTCCACATGAAGTCTGCTGGGTGGCCTGAGGCCAATCACAGTTCTCTCTGAACTCTCTCAGCCCCATGTGCCTCACAAGATTGGGAGAAGGAGGCAAGGAGTTTGTAAGTTGCCTTACAGGAGAAAGGTGGGGTATAAATCCCAACTCCTCTTCTTCCTCTTCCGTTACCATGCATGTAAGAGCTGCAGAAGCAGACTTTTACTTCTTTGATGGATCATGGGGAATACATTTCTGTTCATAGGAGCAGCAGTGGCGTAGGAGGTTAAGAGCTCGTGTATCTAATCTGGAGGAACCGGGTTTGCTTCCCAGCTCTGCCACCTGAGCTGTGGAGGCTTCTCTGGGGAATTCAGATTAGCCTGGGCACTCCCACACATGCCAGCTGGGTGACCTTGGGCTAGTCACAGCTTCTCGGAGCTCTCTCAGCCCCACCTACCTCACACTGTGTTTGTTGTGAGGGGGGAAGGGAAAGGAGATTGTAAGCCCCTTTGAGTCTCCTACAGGAGAGAAAGGGGGGATATAAATCCAAACTCCTCCTCCTCTTCCTCTTCCTCTTCCTCTTCCTCTTCCTCTTCCTCCTCCTCCTCCTCCTCCTCCTCTTCTTCTTCTTCTTCTTCTTCCCCCTCTCCTCCTCCTCCTCCTCCTCCTCCTCCTCCTCTTCTTCTTCTTCTTCTTCTTCTTCTTCTTCTTCTTCTTCTTCTTCTTAATATTAAGGGTTTGCTGCTAAGTTACTCAGTGCATTTTAAGTAGCTTCATATCACATATCACTTCATATCACAATAAATCTTTCATAAGAAAATCAGTAGGAAATCAGTGGATAATCAGAGATGAGACTGAATTGCAACCCAGACTGATAAATTAAAGGAGGGGGTTATAAGGGGGGGGGGAGAAATGAAGGCATATTATGAAAGGAAAATGAAAGGGGAAATTTGGCAAAGAGGAAAATGAGAAAAGAGGAAAGGCTACTTTATTTTCTGCAACACACTAGCAGGGAGATCTGGATGAGCAGGCAAAACTAACTGGGTGGTAGGAAAGGAAGAAGGAAACTGACAGCTGGAAACAACGGCCTTTTTAGGAGGCTGCAGCTGGCCACTGAGTCCAGCAGCCACAAGCTAGTCTTAATAGGTCCTGTACGTAGAAATATTGTAAAAATTCAAATAACAGTCAAATGCTAGGAGAATTCAGCTTAATAGCTTGCGGATGGTAGTCTTCGGATGCCAGCAGTGTGACTCAGGGACATCCATGGATAAAGTTACTCTCATTTGGCTGGCACTTTTTACAAAATTAAAATGAGAGCAGCCATCATCTCAATTACTATTCCTCTTGGGTAACCACACGGCCGACGCAAACCTCTTTTCCACTTGGCTGCTGTTTTATCAACACGATCACACATTGGGAAATGAAATCCCAAGATCGCAAGGCATCCAAGGTCCCTTATCATTGCAATTTATCTTCCTGCGGTTGGGAACGGATTGAATGCACCCCAGCTATTCCCAATTGCTTGCAGACAGTCAGACCATTGGTTGCCACTGTCCCTGGAGTCACAGTGCATTAAATGGGAAGGGAACTGGACGAGAAGAGATATCCCGTTTTGAGGGCCTTCTCTACAGCAGTATTCATTGATGATGAGACGTACTTTGACACAAACTGCCTTCCACTGTTCCTGCCATGACAGCCTTTTATAGTGTCAATCTGTTATTTGTCCTTTTAAAAAGGAATCTGGAGTCAGGGTCCGATAAATTCCCTTAGACAAGAAGAGGGCAGGAAAGGAGATTCTGCAAAATGTCAAAATTTCACTATGAAGACTAAAAGGTCGTCAAAGGCCCTTTCTGCACAACCTCCTGAAAACGTTTTGCAAATATTTCCAAAACACCCCTATTTGTCCACACTCACCCCCTCGGAAATGCTTCAAGGCCGCCATTTTACAGTGGTTCCATTTTTAAAAACTTCTTAGATTTGTAGCTATAAAGGTTCAAAGTCCTGGGCTGAGATTCTCTAGGGGTCAGGTCTACATAGCTACAGAGACACAACCAGGGGTGGGATCCAAAAATTTTAGTAACAGGTTCCCGTGGTGGTGGGATTCAAACAGTGGCGTAGCGCCAATGGGGCTGGGCGGGGCACGACGGGGGCGTGGCCGGGCATTCCGGGGGCGGGGCATTCATAATTTCTCTGTTACTGTAAAAAACTCTAAATGTAAAAAAAAGTTCCTAATTTCCAGCTGGCATCTTTCTGTCCATAATTTAAACTCATTCTAGCAAGCCCTATCGTCTACAGCCAACAGAAATAACAACTCCTCCTCTAATTGACTGCCTGTCTAATACTTTCAAATACTTAATTTTGTTTCTAGAAATCAAAAGAAGGATACTTTCCTTAAACAAGGAACTTTGCCATATTTCTAAAACATGTTTTAAAACAGCCCAACAACAGGGAGAATTATCCCGTTTTCTACCTTCGCTAACCAGCCACATAGGAAACAACAGGACTTGATGATTTTTGGACCTAATGGAATTTCTAATGGAAAAGCGGACCCAATGAGTAACCCCCTCTCGGCACACACAAATAATTAGTAACCCCCTGTCGGGAACTGGTTGGAACCTGCTGGATCCCACCTCTGGACACAACCCCCTGAAATTAAAAAAAATATATAACTTGACATAAATGCAGTGTGAGACGGCCAGTGTGGATTCAGAAGATGGTGCTGATGAGGAAGTCTGGGGACAGCAGAGAGGCATGGAAAACATTTTAAAAGGATCACACCACGAGTGAAAATGTTTTTGAAATGTTTTCAAAAAAGAATTGCTAGGGAACAGCATGCAGGAAAAAAAATTTAAGTGTTTTGTGCCCAAAACCATATGGAACTCCATAAAGGAAACATTTTATTACCTGCCTGAAAACCTCATATTTGTGCTGTGTGGAAAGGACCCATGCGTTCCCAAATCTCCCTCTCCTCTGCCTTGAGCACCACACTGCGGTGTGAAACATAATGCCACCACAAGAGCTGAAGTTACCGAAGGGTGGGCTGATTTCTCTTCAAAGAGGATCAAAGAGAAATCGCTCATTGAAGACTGAAAAGGGAATAAGAGGAATCAATGGCTATATCTGCAAAAGTGGATTTCAGAAAAAGAAACTCCCCTCCACATAACCGCAGCTGGCCCAGCAGCCTGGATGCATTTTTCTTGGACCCGGAACTAGGCGAGCATAATTGCGCATTTGCGTGTGTGATTTCTGTGGCAAAGCGGCAGCCTCCAGCCAGGCTTCGGGCTCTTTTCCTGTGTCCTTTGTAAAGGTCAGCCTCATATCATTAATGTAGAACTAATGGCTTTGCACTTTCCTTCTTTATTTAACAGCCAGCTCTCTGGGACTGCGACGGGGACCATTAAAACCAGCTTCAGAAAACAGAAGGGCGGGGCATTTAAAACTCTGGCTGGGTTACGTGTCTGTGTGTGGGGGGGGTGGGGGGTGTTGCGGAGGTGAAAAAGCAAACATGGATTGTTCCTTCAATGTGCTCTGCTAACCTCAAAAGGCCCTGACCTGGATACTCCAGAAGCTAAACAGGGTCGGTCCCAGTTAATTATGGCCCCTTCCTCACATGCAGAATAATGCACTTTCAATCCACTTTCACAATGGTTTGCAAGTGGATTTTGCTATTCCGCACAGTAAAATCCAGCTGCAAAGTGCATTGAAAGTGGATTGAAAGTGAATTATTCTGCATGTGCGGAAGGGGCCTATATGGGAGATCACCACCGATGTCCAGGTTGCTAAGCAGAGGATGGACATGGGAGACCACTTCTCTTAGTCTCTTGCCTTGAAACCCGACCAGGTTGCAGCAGTGGCGGAGGAGGTCAAGAGCTCGTGTATCTAATCTGGAGGAACCAGGTTTGATTCCCGGCTCTGCCGCCTGAGCTGTGGAGAAAGGGGAGAACGTCTCCAGCTGTGACTTGACAAAGGGCTGGACTGATGCCCCCTCCCATCGCCCACAGATCTAGTCCTCTCTGCCCTGATGCCCGCTCCCCCCTCCCACTTCTGCTTTCTCCCCCTTTCACTTCCTGCCCCCAGCCCAGTCTTCAGTCATCCTAATTCTGATCACTTGTTTATCTTGTGTGTACCCAATATAGGATCACCAAGCCCCCCCGCTCCCATTTCCCTCTGGAGCCACTGCTGCAGACAGTGGGAGAAAATTAGTTTTAGAAGAGGAAGACAGGAAGAAGAAGAAGAAGAAGAAGAAGAGGAGGAGGAGGAGGAGGAGGAGGAGGAGGAGGAGGAGGAGTTTGGATTTATACCCCACCGTTCCCTCCTGTAGGGAGACTCAAGGGGGCTTACAAGCTCCTTTCCCTTCCTCTTCCCACAGCAGACAACTTGTAAGGCAGGTGGGGCTGAGAGAGTCCTAAGAGAACTGTGACTAGCCCAAGGTCACCCAGCAGGAATGTAGGCATGTGAAAACACATCCGGTTCACCAGATAAGCCTCAGCCACTCAGGTGGAGGAGTGGGGAATCAAACCCGGTTCTCCAAATTAGAATCCACCTGCTCTTAACCACTACACCACACTGACTCTCAGGTTGATGGGTGATGATGCAATGTCACATCCAGAGGGGGAAAAAGCTGGAAGCGACATCAGTCTTTTCTAGGAATCGTTGGAAATTCTATGGTCTTTGTCACAGAGTTTCTGGAAATTCCTAAATATGTGTGACATCAGAAGCGATGTCATACTGTCACTGACACTGCTGCCCCCGTGTCTCCACCTCCCAGATTTCCCCTCGTTGCTTGGCTGTGCCTGGAACCCGAAAACACAATACAACTCACACAGGTGAGCATCAGGTGTGAAGGCTGCATGGATGTGTAATTCGATGCCTTTCTTGAAGAAAAAACTTGTGTGAAGCAGGCAGGAAACGGTTGGCGTTTCAGGCAGGCTTCTACACATATTCCATTCTCATAGGATGACTCCTCAGGCAAGCTCAATTTACCTGCGACACTGGCTTGACAAAAGCCCTCACCCATGGGACGTGGCACTTATAAAGTGTCTCAGTCCAGCTAGGTGCCCCCCCCAAAGCTCATGGCTGATCCCCCTCTTCAAACTAGAAGCTGGACAAATGCACTAAACACTAAAGAGCTTTTGCCTTGCCAAGGTGGCCCACTTAAAGCAAGTGTTAACTTTTAAGGCCTTGCGCGGCCTGGGGCCCTCGTACCTCCGGGACCGCCTTACCCCATATGTCCCTACACAGCCTCTGCGTTCGGCAGAGGCCAATTTGCTGGTGGTCCCCAGCCCCTCAATGATACGGCTGGCCTCCACCCGGGCCAGGGCTTTTACGGCCCTGACCCCTGCCTGGTGGAACACTCTTCCTCCAACTGTCCGGGCCCTGCAGGATCTTGGAGAGTTCTGCAGGGCCTGTAAGACCGAGTTGTTCCACCGGGCCTTTGGGGAGGCCAGCCACTGATGGTGAGCGCGCTCTCTGTCTCTCCCTTTTAACATCCTGGGAGTGGTGACACCTGGATCTACCGTCCCCCACTCTGGGAGGGTTTTTATTGATAGTTTAATATTGGACGCCAAGTGGTTTATGTGGAATGCTGTAGTTTTATGTTTTAATGACGCTATTTATTTATATTAATTACTTGCTGTTATGATTGTCTATGTAATATTATTTTGTTGTTCACTGCCCAGAGCCCTCAGGGGATGGGGCGGTATATAAATATGATAATTAATACATAAATAAACTTAGGGGCAGTTGTTTGGGGCAACCAAATTCTCTCTATGGCATTTCACACAGTAGGGGTGTTTGAATTTGGCTTTTGGACAACCTTTGCTTGGCAGCCCAACTTCTCTCCTAGTCTGTGCTGGGCTGCAGCCCCCCGAACTAACCCTGCCAGAATGCTGATGAGCTACAAAATCAACCAACAGGTATAACTTGCTGATAAGGCAAAAGAAGGGATGAATACCCAAATAACTATATCCTGGCCACAAAAACATAAAATGGTTGCTGGAATTGTATACACATGATGCACCTGAAAAACTGTCAGAGCACTGTCTGATCAGCAAAATCTAAATGACAGTTGTCACATGACACATCCTCTTTCTGGGACTAATTGGAAAGGAACTATGATTTGTTAGTGAACTATATATAAGGTAGCACTGTGCTGTGCTTTGAGAGACACTTGTCTTCGCACTGCCTGGCGAAGCGCTTTGTCTGAGAGAGCAACATTTCTGTGAACTGAATAAAGTAGGACTGCTTCTGTGAAACTGAATTGCTGTGTGCGTCTCAGTTCCTGCTGTGTTCCAGTGTGTGTTGCTATCTGGGGATTGACCCCCACTTCAGTACCACCACCCCCCAATATTAAGTGCAACCCACAACCCTTAAAAACCTAATCCAAAAGAACCATGAAGCTTATCTACAAAAGTCCTTAAAGTTAATGATGCAAAATATATTTGCAATCAGAGGCTCATTCCGCACATGCCGAATAATGCACTTTCAAACTGCTTTCAGTGCTCTTTGAAGCTGTGCAGAATAGCAAAATCCACTTGCAAACAGTTGTGAAAGTGGTTTGAAAACGCATTATTTTGCATGTGTGGAAGGGGCCTGAGAGCCAGCATGGTGTAGTGGTTAAGAGCAGGTGGACTCTGGGTTTGATTCCCCACTCCTCCTCCTGAGTGGCAGAGGCTTATCTGGTGAACCAGAGTTGCTTCTGCACTCCAACATTCCTGCTGGGAGACCTTGAGCTAGTCACAGTTTGTTCAGAACTCTCTCAGCCCCACCTGCCTCATGAGATGTCTGTTGTGGGGAGAGGAAGGGAACTTCTTTAAAGCCACTTTGAATCTCCTTACAGGAGAGAAGGGGGGGTATATATCCAAACTCCTCCTCCTCTTCCTCCTCTTTCTTCTAAATGGCATGTGCACTTTCAAAGTCATCACTGAAGATAAGCATCTTGTAAACTTTTATATAGTCCATAAACATGTAAATATCTTGCTGGACAGGTTTCCTAGTGTTCTCCTGTTTTGTGGGGTAATAACCACTTCTTCAGCAACATGGTAATCCTGACTCCCAGATTATTAGGGATCACTACTGTTACCTGAAATGGAGGGAGTCTGTTCCTTTTAGAGGTGAGGAATTAGCAAGAGCAGTCTCTCGGCAAAAGATCAGGTAAGCTCAAGATCTTTGTAGGCTCTGTATATAAAGATCAGCTTTTGCAAGAAATCCACAAGAGAGCAAATAAAATTTAACAATTTTATTTAGGGGTAATAAAGTTACCCAAGCATTCAATAATCAAAGCAGCAGAACAGACACTCTGTCCTAGGATATAACCAGTGTTGAGCACATACGGTTGTAATAGAGATGAAGGGAATTAAGAGGAATATGGGTTATAGTCACCTGATCTTGGAGCAAAATGGTCTGATGAACAGAGCTGAGAGACCTGAGCTTAGCATTGGTAAAAGAAAGAAACACACTTTGTGGAACAATATCAACAGAGAGGTGTCCTGAGATATTCAACAATGGCTACTAGGAGAGAAGGCTTCTTACAGGGACAAAGGGGAGTCCTGCCTTTTCATCCCTTAATGGTATGAGTCATTAAATGAACAATTGAGATATTAGCTTGATGGGCCAAGCTTGGGAATGCCTGAAGGTGGGAGGAAACTGATGAAATTACATTTTTATAACAATGACCATGTATGTCATGGACCCTCCTGCTGCAGCTGACAGATCATCTGAGGTAGAGTTAATAGAGCCTTGCAGAGAAACACCAGCTGAATCAATAGACCCTGAACCAGCTCGGGCTTCTGGCTCAGAGCTAATTAACAGGACTAAGGAAGATGCCAGTAGCTCTGGGTCTCCAGCTGTAAGCTTGCATGGCAGACAAAGGTTGAGACTAGACTTAAAGGAGAGGCTCAGCAAGGTTAAAGGCTAGGCATTACCCCAGAGTCTTTGCAGGAGCAATCCCAGGCAAGTAGCTCTGAGGAATAATATGCCTTTGGCAGAAATTGCAGTTGTGGTTGCAAAGTGTGTTCTTTCTGATCTGTGCCTGCATGCCATTGTTGGTTCCAGACTGGCTATGGACCAGCTTCTTGACTTCTCCTAGTCACTGTGTCCCTTCCTGGCTTCTGATTCCTGGTTTGATGGACATTGCTCTGGACTCTCCCATGGACTTGGTATCTCTTATTTTTATTTATTTATTTATTTATTAGATTTTTATACCGCCCTATCCCCGAGCGGCTCTTGAATTATTCCCTGCTAAACTATTGTCAGCACAGCCTCCTCAGTGCTGTGTGTTGCTGCAGCAGCACAATGTAAATGAGGTGGCCGTTAGAGAGAGAGATTAGTCAGAGGAAGGAGTATTGGGTTGATCCAGGGCTGGCAGGAACACTCGGGCCCAGCACATCAACAAATCCTTTGCCTTTGCTGGGTGGATTGTCCGGGGATGAAGATGGGAAGTGACAGCTTCCAAGGCAGAGGCACCGTGTTCCTTTAATCCCTTTATGAATGGACTGGCAGCTACTTGCAAAGCAGATGTGGGTGAGGGCAAGTCCAGATAGCATTTTACTGTGTCCGCGTGGGTACACTGGCCAGTGCAGAAAATGGGCATTGCACTCCAAGGGTAGAGACGCTGTTCTTAACACAGAGCCCTGTCACCACCATGGGTCAGCCTGGTAACACTGTCTTGTAGCTAGTGAAAGGTGTGTCCTGATCTTTGTTGAGCTGGAAGTGCTCACGGCCAGAGACATGGTTCTTTTTGGCTACCCATGAAGTTTCTGCCATTGATCTTCTCAGAGACACCTGTGAAGCCTCAAACTTAGCGCTCGGCTGGATCACACAGCACCAGCCTCATGGCCGTCCAAGAATCTCATCCATCAAGCTGGGCGGCGGCAGCAGCACCACTGCCAGCCAGCTGTTATTTATGGGGCCGCCTGGTTAGGTGAGATGTGGGAGGCGGTGGGTGGGGGGACGCCATGCATTAAAGGATGTCAGAAAGCCTGCAGATATAATTGATAGTCATTACTTAGGCCCCATCAATGGATAATATTAGTTCTTGGTGTGCACCAATTAATCTTTCTGCTTCTACGATGGGTCTTGCTGCTACTGCTTCACAGATGCAAACCGCCCGCCACTTTGCAAACAGCAGGCCTGGGTTCGTGGAGAGATAAATTGTCAAGAGGTCATAATCTGTGAGCTGTCATGGAAGGAAAGAAAACAATTTACAGGCACGTGGGCAGGAGCTCAAATTCTCCTCGTTGGGATCTGCAGGAGAGTTTGGGGAACGTTCACACCAAGCGTGGAGCCAACCATGCCAGAGTGCTCCGGAAGATCTTCCTAAGCAGCAGCTGTTCAGAGAATGATGAAGAGGACACCATTCACAGCTGGCCAAGCAGAATGACTGAGCAGGACATATGGCTGCTCCCTTCATCCCCACTTCTTTGGAGGCAGGGCACATACTTTGCATGCTGGACTTACCTGCATTTGAACATAAGAACGAGCCTGCTGGATCAGACGAGAGTCCATCTAGTCCAGCATTCTGCTACTCGCGTGGCCCACCAGGTGCCTTTGGGAGCTCACAGGCAGGAGGTGAAAGCAATGGCCTTCTGCTGCTGCTACTGCTCCTAAGCACCTGGTCTGCTAAGACATTTGCAATCTCAGATCAAGGAGGATCAAGATTGGTAGCCATAGAGGATCACCAGCCATCTAGGACCGCCAGCCTTCATGTGGGGGCTGGAGATCTCCTGGAATTACAAGTGATGTCCAGAATATTGTGCACAGTTCTGGACACCACAATTCAAAAAGGACATTGAGAAGTTGGAACGGGTCCAGAGAAGGGTGACCAAAATGGTCAAGGGTCTGGAATCCATGCCCTACAAGGAGAGACTTAGGGAGCTGGGGATGTTTAGTCTGGAGAAGAGAAGTTTAAGAGGTGACATGATAGCCATCTTTAGATATTTGAAGGGATGTCATGTTGGTGAGGGAGAAAGCTTGTTTCTGATGCTCCAGAGACCAGGACCAGGAGTCATGGGTTCACGGTGAAGGAAAAGAGATTCCACCTAAACATTAATAGAAACTTCTTGACGGTCAGGGCTGTTTGACAATGGAATTAACTGCCTCTGAGTGTGGTGGAGTCGTCTTCTTTGAAGGTTTTTAGAGAGAGGCTGGATGGCCATCTGTCGGGAGTGCTTTGACTGCGTGTTCCTGCATGGCAGGGGGTTGGACTTGATGGCCCTTCCTTGGGGTCTCTTCCAACCATGATTCTATGATTCCAGATGTCCAGGATCCATTCCCTTGGAGAAAATGGCTGCTTTGGAGGGCGGACTCAATGGCATTACATTCCACTAAGGTCTTTCCCCTCCCCAAAACACTGCCAACCCGAAGGTCCACCCCCCAATCTCCAGGAATTTCTCAACCAGGAATGAGTAACCCTATTGCAGTCCCTGGGGTCCACTTGAGACCCTCAACAGACGGCTTCCGCACAAAGGAGATGGCATCAAGCCAGATTGACTTATGACTCATTCTAAAGGCAGCTGTGAAGACCTCCTGTCCAGACAACATAATCTGCTGCAGAGGAAGACTCTTCAAACAGAAGACAACTTTCAGTTGGGGCCTACCACTGGTGGTAGAAAGTGCCACCAAGCTGCAACCAACTTCTGGTGACCTGTGGGGTTATAAAAGCAAGAGAGAATCAGAGGTGACTTTGTATTGCCTGGCTCTGCCTGGGGACCCTGGAATTCCTTGGTGGTTCCCCATCCAAGCGCTAACCAGGGCTGAACTTGCTTAGCTTCTGGGAACTGGTGAGATCAGGCCATCCAGGTTGGGCCATCCAGGTCAGAACAGAGACAAACAGAGGTGGCTTGCCATTGCCTGGCTCTGCAGAGCAATTCCAGCAGTGGCATAGGAGGTTAAAAGCTCATGTATCTAATCTGGAGGAACCAGGTTTGATTCCCAGCTCTGCCGCCTGAGCTGTGGAGGCTTATCTGGGGAATTCAGATTAGCCTGTACACTCCCACACACGCCAGCTGGGTGACCTTGGGCTAGTCACAGCTTCTCGGAGCTCTCTCAGCCCCACCCACCTCACAGGGTGTTTGTTGTGAGGGGGGAAGGGCAAGGAGATTGTAAGCCCCTTTGAGTCTCCTGCATGAGAGAAAGGGGGGATATATATCCAAACTCCTCCTCCTCCTCCTCCTCCTCCTCCTCGTCTTCTTCTTCTTCTTCGTCTTCTTCTTCTTCTTCTTCTTCTTCTTCTTCTTCTTCTTCTTCTTCTTCTTCTTCTTCTTCTTCTTCTGGATAACCTTGGGGTAGTCACAGTTCTCTCTGAACTCTCTGAGCCACAATTATTTCATAAGGTGTCTGTTGGGAGGAGAAAAAAGGGAAGGAGTTTGTAAACCTCTTTGAGTTCCTTATAGAAGAGAAAGGGAGGGTCTGCACCCAAAATCCTCCTCCTCTTCCATCTTCATCTTCATCACTCTTCTCAGACTTTCCCATCATGGCTGTCTACTTGGGTTGAAGAAGAAGAGTTTGGGTTTATACCATGATGGGAATTTTCGTTTGTGTGGAGTCCCAAATCACAACACAAAGGTGAGAAAACTATCATTCCCGCTTGCCACTGAGTAGGGATATGTGAATATTTCCTCTCTCCCCTCCCCCCATTTTTCTATTTTGCAAGCTATTCTTCTTCCAACCATTTTTGTTTCTGGTGTTCTAATTAAGTCATTTGCTTCTTTCATGTTATTTAAATGCCATTTTTATATCACTGATGGCATATATGTATCCAAATTGAAGCAAAAATAGCATTGGAAATGTGTTAATTTTAATGCGATAAATGCAAAATAGCACGCCAAAAAACAAAACAAAACAAGGACATTGGTTTGATTTACACAAAGAAAGAAAGGAAAATGGGAGATTTGATAAGTATGTCAGCATCTGTCATCCCGAGCGTGGGCCAGCGAAGGTACCTGGCTGCATCTCCTTGCCATGATTCGTAACTCCTGCACAGAGCCAAATAAACTTGGTGATCACTGGGCATTGTCTGAAATTGCAAAACCACCAGTTGTGGGGAAATCCTATCATATTTGAACTTTGAATTGCTTTTATCATTTTTTAAAATGTTTTATATATGTATGTAAGCCACCCCGAGTCCCTTGGGAGATTCCCTTGGGAGATAAAATAAAGACTGAAGGAACACCTTCTCTCGTATAGACCTGCCTGGGTGCAGAGGCCAGTGTGTGTGTTTGAGTGTTTGGGTATTTGGGTGTGTGTATTTGGATATTTGGGTGTGTGTGTTTGGGTATTTGGGTGTGTATATTTGGATATTTGGGTATTTGGGTGTGTGCATTTGGATATTTGGGTGTGTGTATTTGGGTATTGGGTTAGGGTTAGGGTTGGGTGTGTGTATTTGGGTATTTGGGTATTTGGGTTAGGGTTAGGGTTGGGTGTGTGTATTTGGATATTTGGGTGTGTGTATTTGGATATTGGGTGTGTGCATTTGGGTATTTGGATATTTGGGTGTGTGTATTTGGGTATTTGGGTATTTGGGTGTGTGCATTTGGGTATTTGGGTATTTGGGTGTGTGTATTTGGATATTTGGGTGTGTGTATTTGGGTATTTGGGTGTGTGCATTTGGGTATTTGGGTATTTGGGTGTGTGTATTTGGGTATTTGGGTATTTGGGTGTGTGCATTTGGGTATTTGGGTATTTGGGTGTGTGTATTTGGATATTTGGGTATTTGGGTATTTGGGTGTGTGTATTTGGATATTTGGGTGTTTGTATTTGGGTATTTGGGTATTTGGGTGTGTGTATTTGGATATTTGGGTGTGTGTATTTGGGTATTTGGGTGTGTGTATTTGGGTATTTGGGTGTGTGGCTTACTGGCAGCTCTATCACCATTTGAGATTTGCTGCCATGCGGGGGGGGTGCCCAGCAGGTTTTTCTGTGGGGGCCCTGGGGCTCTGGAAGACTCTCCCCACAGAGGTCTGTCAGGCACCATCTCTGCAGGAGCTTAGGAGCCTGGGCAAGACCACCCTCTGTTCCTGGGCATACAGGTGGTCCCTCCTCGGAGGTGTCTCCCTCCCTCTATGTATTTTAAGGAGGATGGGGGCTGGGATGGTTTTAAAGGAGGCTTTAAGATCATTTTATGATTGTAGTTTAAACAAACAAACAATGTTATAGGGAGTGGGGTTTCTTTGTCTGGAAATCAGTGACGTGGCTTCCCCACTTCCTTTCCCCATTGCAGCTGCTCAAAAGGGTTGGTGGGATCATACTGGGACGCCCTCTGCACTGGAGCCCCTTTCTCCTTGATTTCCCACCCCACATTGAGCCATGCAGTGCCTTAGCAGTATAGCTTGGAAGTGAAAGGGGAAATATCCCTTTCCCACTCTGCCACTTGAGCTGTGGAGACTTACTGGGGAATTCAGATTAGCCTGTGCACTCCCACGCATGCCAGCTGGGTGACCTTGGGCTAGTTACAGTTCTTCTGAGCTCTCTCAGCCCCACCAGCCTCACAGGGTGTTTGTTTGGGGAGGGGAGGGAAAGGAGATTGTAAGCCCCTTTGAGTGTCCCTACGGGAGAGAAAGGGGGATATAAATCCAACACTTCTTCTTCTTTAAAAGATTAAGGCAAGCGCCATTTGGCGAGGGGAGCTGACATTTTCCCCCTTCTCCCAATGGTGATCGAAGAAGAAGAAGAAGAAGAAGAGTTTGGGTTTATATCCCCCCCGCTCTCCTGTAAGGAGACTCAAAGGGGCTTACATTTTTCTTGCCCTCCCCCCCTCACAACAAACACCCTGTAGGCAGAGGTGGGATCCAGCAGGTTCTTACAGGTTCCCGAAAGTAGGTTGCTCATTATTTGTGTGTGCCGAGAGGGGGTTACTAATTGGTGATTTTGCCATGTGATTTTTGCTTTAGTTATGCCCCTCCTCTCAGAAGTAGTGTGCAGAGCTTGAAGCAGTCTAGCAGGAGGTGCACCGGCGTGCGTGGCAGCCTGCGCCTGCGTGCATTCATTTCCTGCCCAAGGACCGACGCAGCGGCTGCGTCCTTGCTAAAGCCTCGCCCATGAATGCCCCACCCCTGGAATGTCCGGCCACACACCTGATGTGCCCCGCCCAGCCCCATTGGTGCTACGCTACAGTTTGAATCCCACCACCATGGGAACCTGTTACTAAAAATTTTGGATCCCACAACTGCCTGTGGGGCTGAGAGTGCTCCGAAGAACTGTGACTAGCCCAAGGTCACCCAGCTGGCATGGGTTGGATTGCACAAGGTAACCTGGTTCACCAGATAAGCCTCCACAGCTCAAGTGGAAGAGCAGGGAATCAAACCCGGTTCTACAGATTAGAGTACACCTGCTCTTAACCACTACACCCCATTGCAGGGGCGTAACGAGGCAGCCCTGGGCAAACTGTAGCCCTGGGCAAAACCTGAGTTGGATGCCCCCCCCCCATGGGCGGCCACTCCACCACGACCAATTTTTTTTTGCACCAGGACATTGGTGCCTGCGGGGGGTGCATTTTTAGACATATCATCACCACAATTTCAGCATATCATCAGGAGACTGTCCTTATACTACTCCCCACTTTTGGTAAAGTTTGGTTCAAGGAGTCCAAAGTTATGGACTCCCAAAGGGGGTACCCCATCCCCCATTGTTTCCAATGGGAGCTAATAGGAGATGGGGGCTACAGTTTGAGGGTTCATAACTTTGGCCCCCCTGAACCAAACTGCACCAAACCTTGGGGGTGCCATCATGACAGTCTCCAGATGATACCCTGAAATTTTGGTGATGATACGTTCAAGAATGCCCTCCCTGCAAGAACATCCCAAAATTTGCCCAAGAATCTTTGTTCTGCATTGGGTTTTCTGCATTGCTGTCAATGGGGGTTGCAGGCTGGGGGGGGACATTTCTCAAGGCACAGTCTCAAAACTTTCAGGGTCTCATCAGGAGACTGCCCTAATGATTCCCCCCAGGTTTGGTGCAGTTTGGTTCAGGGGGGGGCAAAGTTATGGACCCTCAAAACTGTAGCTCCATCTCCTATTAGCTCCCATTGGAAACAATGAGGGATAGGGGCACCCCCTTTGGGAGTCCATAACTTTGGACTCCCTGAACCAAACCTCACCAAACTTGGGGGGTAGCATAAGGACCGTCTCCTGATGATACGCTGGAAATTTGGTGCCGCTAGCCTACAAACTGCGCCCCCTGCAGGCCAAAAATGGAAAACCACTAAAAATACCCAAAAACGAACCCAGCATTTTGATGCCCCCCCACAAGGTGATGCCCTGGGCAGCTGCCCACCTTGCCCAATGGGCATTACGCCAGTGCCCCGCTGGCTCTCCGTGGATGTCTGCATGGAGGCTCCCCTGGAGTCACTCCGTGGGTCCCCCTTGATGGCTGATTTTTAACCAGGCTTAAAGGGAAGGACCCCAGGAGTGTCCCTGAGCCATGGTGAGGACGAGCAAGGCCGCATGTGGCCCTTCCGTGTGCTGCCTCTAACTCTCTGGGAGGTTGCCTGTGGGAGTGGGGCAGAGAAGACGAGGCCCTCTCGTCACTGGCATACCTGCAACCCACTGGAAAGGGACTTCAACGGCTCCCCTCCCCCCCCCCCGCATCTCTTCATCTCCCCTCTCTAACTCCTTTCTGCTTTCTGCAGAACTGACTTTCAGTCCTGTTGAGTTTCATCTCTGACACGGATTGGAAAATCGATATCTCCCCCCTTCTTGAAGCAACAGAGACTCTCCGGTAGAAGCAGAAACTCTGCAAAGCCTCAAATACTTTGATAGTTTGTGTGTCAAAGAGAGAGAATTTCTCCCCAGCTGCTGAGCAAAGACATTCTTTCCTCGAGAGTTTCTGGTGCACTTTCAGGTAACCCGAGAAGTCTCTGGCATAGCTGAGGGCACTTTTCTGTAAACCCTCCGGTGCCTGCTTCTGAGAGCTCAGGGGGGAGAGAGACTTTAAATCACAATTTCTTTGTCACAATGGCCCAGTTAAGAATTAGAAACACCTTCTGTTATTTGTGCTACATGCAGACTAAAAATGAACAGTTGTTCCATCCACATTGCTGGGTTGGGGGTGGGTGGGAGGGAGGGTGCCCCCCCCCCATGATCTGGAAATCCACATTAAAAATGTGGCCCTCCCTTCCCATCAGAGAATAAGTCTGATTCTTTTTTCTTTCCCCAGCAGCCCAGGGAAATCCGATTCATTTGTTTCTAACCTGCCTTTCTCCACGATGGAGACTCATTGTATTGTCGAAGGCTTTCATGGCCGGAATCACTGGGGTGCTGTGTGGTTTCTGGGCTGTATGGCCGTGTTCTAGAAGCATTCTCTCCTGACGTTTCGCCTGCATCTGTGGCTGGCATCTTCAGAGGATCTAATGGAGACTCATTGTTTGTGTCCAGTCCCACTTGGCTTCTGGCAATCACAGGAGGGGGCTTTCGAAGAGAGAGAGAGAAGCAGAGGTGGTTTGCCATCACCTTCCTCCACAGGGCCTTCCTTGATGGTCTGCCTTCCGAGTACAGACCCGGATGAGCCCCTGGGATGCCACGGCCTCCTCTGCCCAGCCAAGCGACTCTGACTCCTCAGGAGAAGGGACCGAGGAGAATCCAGCGCTGCAGGGGGACCTGCTGACCCCACCCCACCAACCCCAGAAATATCCACCAGGGCTCTTGTGGGCAGAAAGCGAACTCCTCCCCCTCCCCATAGAGGATGCTTTCGCTCTGCAGGGATGGCATCAGGAGAAGGCAGCCTGGAATACTGGAAGCTGCTCTCCTCAGATTCAGCTTCACTGAAATGCATTTATTGTAACAGAGAAAGACAAACTGGGACACTCCAGAGTTCTTTGCCGGATCTAACAGGTTCACACTTAGCAGCAACCTCTGTCCCTGGCAATGTGCCCCCTGCCTCTAATGGTTTTCAAGAAGAAGAAGAAGGAGAAGGAGAAGGAGAAGGAGAAGGAGAAGGAGAAGGAGAAGGAGAAAAATGAGGAGAGAAGGGGGAGAAGGAGGAGGAGGAGGAGGAGGAGGAGGAGGAGGAGAAGGAGAAGGAGAAGGAGAAGGAGAAGGAGAAGGAGAAGGAGAAGGGGAGGAGGAGGAGGAGGAGGAGGATTTTGGATTCATATCCCCCTTTCTTTCCTGTAAGAAGACTCAAAGGGGCTGACAATCTCCTTTATCTCCCCCCGCCCACAACAGACACCCTGTGAGGTAGGTGGAGCTGAGAGAAGTGTGACTAGCCCAAGGTCACCCAACTGGCATGTGTTGGAGTGCACAAGCTAATCTAGTTCCCCAGATAAGCCTCAGCTCAAGTGGTAGAGCGGGGAATCAAACCCGGTTCTCCAGATTAGAGGGCACCTGCTCTTAACCACTACACCAGGCTGGAAGCATGGAAGGGCTTGATGGACTGCTGTCGTGCTGGCTGACCTCCTCCTAATAATCGGACTCAGGTTCATTGAAATGGATTTATTGTATCAGAGGGATCTAGCGTGTTCCCCCTGAGCAGCAGCCTCTGTCCCTGGCAATGTGCCGCCTGCCTCTAATGGTTTTCTTAAAAAGCAAAAGCATTCTCAGGCTGGGCTGTTCCTCCGAGGCCAGGCCTCTGGAAAGGGTCCAGCTGCTGTCTGGCTGTGGGAAGGAATGGCTACTATACATCGCAAGCACAAGCAGGCACTGATGGTGCCACCACAGTCTCCCCGACTCCCCAGGGTGCCCGTGGCAAGACTGAGGCGGATGGGGCAGTGGTGGGATCCAAAAAATTTAATAACAGGTTCCAATGGTGGTGGGATTCAAACAGTGGCGCCGCCACACACACGCCCCTCCAGTCCCTATTGGGCAGGGAGGTTGCTTTAGTAACCCCTTCTCGGCACTCAGAAAAAATTAGTAACCACTTCTAGAGAAGTGGTGAGAACTGGTTGGATCCCACCTCTGGGATGGGGGCTCGACAACTCAGGCAACCCCATTCCAGAGCAAGGGAGCGAGAACCCCAATTCTTGGCAGGATTCTGTCCCAAGCCCAGGGCAGCTGTAGGACATCAACAAGGCTGGAAGGGCAGCCAAGAGTGACTTTCCCCCAGCCGATTCAGCCTGAAGCTGGAGAAGGGTGCCGTGCTGGATCAATGTGTTCACTAAGCACAAGGAAGGACGTGCCCCCCCCCAATTCCTTTTCCCAGCTCCTGCCTGCCAGCCAGCATCTATCAACACTCTCTAGACTTGAGTGCAGTTTGCCTTCTGAGGGTGGGAACCACCTGCGTGAATCCTCTCCAATAGCCACACTGGACTCTTTGCTGGGATAAACATTTTGGCCATAGCCATTTTATTAGCCAACCAAAACAGAAGCGTGAGGCGTAGCATGGGCTTTGATCTGGCCTGTCTGCTTCATAGCGAAGCTCCAACGGGCGGATGCCCTGTATTGGACTTTGCTCTGTTGAAGGGCTTGGCCGGGCGGATGCCCCTGGCAAGAGGTGATCCTCATTTGCCGGTTCGGCAGGGCGGTTGCCTCTTGCCGCCGTCGGCACTTCCGGATCATTACCCCTGCGCCACCGCCGAACGGCTATGACAGAAACATACAACAACCGAATGAACAGGTGGGTGGGTAAATCGCCGGCTGGCCGAAGCACATGGCCAGAACAAAGGAGGGCTTTCCCCTTTAAAGGGTCAATCCGCCCTCCCCTCCTGGTGACGTCAGCCCTTGCCCAACATGGCCCGGGCTTCGCTTCCACCCTCAGTTAAGCGGAAGCGGTCACCTTGGCTCCACCCATCCCACCCCCAGAGGCAACCGCAGCCGGTGGGTGGTTCACAGCTGTCTGAGAGGAGACCCGACTGGGCCAACCTCCAGAATGCAGGAAACTTCCATTCTGTGCACTTATATCTGTCTGTCTAATCTTTAAGTCAGGGGCATCCAACCCTGGCACTTCAGGGGCTAATGGGAATTGTAGTCCATGAACACCTGAAGCACCAGAGTTGGACACCCCTGATTTAAGTGAACACGAACAAAGGACAAGGCAACATTCCAACTTCTCGGTTTGCTCTGGGATCCACGGGCCAGGGTCTCTGCAGGGCCCCACCCTGCAACCCAAGCGGGGACTGAGAACCAAGGGTCAGGTACAGACTTCCAAGAGGGGAAAAGAAGGAACTCACCTTAGATCTCATTGAGCTGGAAATCAAATGGGCTGGGTGGTGCTGGATTAATACTTGTCTGATCAGGAGGGCCTTGAGGGAGCTGAGATGAACGGGGTTTGGTGGATCTGTTAGTGACACAGTTAATTCACTCATTGGCCTTCTGACTGATGCTTGTTCCCATTTCCTTGTCTTGTCATCTTTATGGCCCTTTGTTATTAAAAACAAATTGTGTGGATTAACTACCTCCAAGAAGAGGCCAAGTATG
Source organism: Sphaerodactylus townsendi (assembly GCF_021028975.2). Taxonomy (NCBI): domain Eukaryota; kingdom Metazoa; phylum Chordata; class Lepidosauria; order Squamata; family Sphaerodactylidae; genus Sphaerodactylus; species Sphaerodactylus townsendi. The sequence goes on from NC_059426.1 coordinate 179,935,877, forward strand.
AATCAGCCAGCCGGCGATAAACCCACTCTTCCACACTGGATTCTGGCAGGCTGCATCCCATCGTCTTTCATTTTAGTGTTTCCATCAGTGACACAAGAGTGGCTCTCCAAAATGACAAATGCGACTTCCCGTCACAGCCATTTCCTCAGAGGCTGATGCCAGGAGCCCACGTGTGTCCGTGGGGAGGTTGTTTGGAGAGGCCCTCGTGCAGAGGCGTGGGGCTTCCTTGGGTACCCAGAGTGAAAACATTGGAATCCAAACAGGGTGGCAAATTCACTTTGATCCAGTTGGTCTTGGCCGAGCAAAATTCTCCTTGGGGATTTTCTTTGTATGTCTATGGCCTTCTTCTGCAAACAAGAGAAACATGAAGAAGAAGAAGAGTTTGGATTTATATCCCCCCTTTCTCTCCTGCAGGAGACTCAAAGGGATTTACAATCTTCTTGCCCTTCCCCCCTCACAACAAACACCCTGTGAGGTAGGTGGGGCTGAGAGAGCTCTGAGAAGCTGTGACTAGCCCTACGTCACCCAGCTGGCATGTGTGGGAGTGCCCAGGCTAATCTGAATTCCCCAGATAAGCCTCCACAGCTCAGGCGGCAGAGCTGGGAATCAAACCTGGTTCCTCCAGATTAGATACACGAGCTCTTAACCTCGTACGACACTGCTGCTCCCCAGTGCCAGAGGGGTAGCAAGGAGGAAAATGCCCGGGGCACCGGTGGATCCTCCACCCCCGCCCAGACCCGAAATGCCCCCGTCCTGCCCCAGAACACCCCCGCCAAGCCCCCAGAATACCCTCACCACACCCCCACAGGGACGCACACCCAGTGCATCGTACACCCCTTGTCCCCTTGGAGTTACACCTCTGTTCATTACTCCTGGAGTTGCACTTACAACTGATCTTCAAACCTCAGAGATCAGTCCCTGTGGAAGAATCTATGGTGTTGCGTCTCAGCTGAGTTCCCCCCCTTCCCCAAACTCCACCCTTTCAGGCAAGAATTTCCTACCCAGAGTTTATTTATTTTATTTATTATTGGATTTTTATTATTATTATTTATTTATTATTATTTATTAAACTTGCTATACCGCCCTATCCCTGGAGGGCTCAGGGTGGTGAACAACATAAAATCATACAAAAACATAAAAATCTTAAAACAGGTACATTTCCTCACAATGAGGGGGGGGCCCGCTACATGACCCATATGTATACCACCCTCTTCCAAAATGTGAGGAGGGGTCGCAAAGATGTTAGGGGACCCTACTAGCAGGGGGGGAGGGCAGGGCATTATCGGCGGCTGGACTCTCCAAAGGCCCGGGTGGAATACCTGACTTGCGACAGGCCCTCTATGAACTCTCCAAGAACTCCCGCGAGGGCCCTAACAACAGCTGATGGTAATGTGTTCCACCAGGTCCGTGCCAGGGCTGTAAAGGCCCTGGCCCGTGTGGAGGCTTTCAGCCGCTGCCATCGAAGCTCAGGGATTCTCTAGTAGATTCCCTCGCCTCTGCTGATCGTGAGAGGACCGAGCCGGACGACATATGGGGTAATGCGTCCCGGCGCACGAGGGTCCCAGGCCGTGTAAGGCCTTAAAGGTCAACACTCCACACCTTTGAACAACATGATTCGAATTCCCGATAGGGTAACCAATGCAGGGCGGCGCAACACAGGGAGATGATGTGTTCATGAAAGACACTTCTGTGGAGCCTGCAATCGGGCCGCCAAGATGTTGGACCAATTTCAGTTTCCAGGATCAGGCTAGCAAGGGAAGGCCCGCCAGAGCTGTGCAGTTGCCAAGCAATAGTCCAGTCTGGAGGTGACCGTTGCATGGATCACAGTGGCTAGGTCAGTGTTGGAGAGAAAGGGGGCCACTGCCCTCCCCCTAAGAACAGGGCCGACATCTGATTTCTCCAATATCAGGCGGCATCTCAGATCTGCTCTGCTCCTTGCCCTTGTAGTCCCTTGGTACACCAGCTGGGACTTTCCCTGGGCAGGAAGGACCAGACCCCAATGGTCCACACTCCCAACTCCTCCAGATTGACTACTGCAATGTGGACTGCATGAGGCTGACCCCGAAGAGTGTTTTGATACTTTGGCTGGTGCAAAAGCCTGCAGCCAGGTTGCTGGTGGCTGTCAGTAACCAGTTCTTAAAGTGTCACCCTGGCTACGCTTCAAGACCACTTGCTCTCCTATAAACCTGTCCCACAGTACACATTGTCCTCTAAAGTGAGGGATCTTTTCTGTAGGAGACAGTCGTAAAGCAAGGGGCTCACCAGGGTCCCTGGATCTGGCACTACCCAAGGGCAGGATCTCCATTCCCTGGGCCCAGGAGGTGTTGGGGTCAGTCTTGAATTCACCCCCCCCCTCCAAAGCCACCTCAGAGAACTGGCAGCCGGTCAAGATCCCTGCCCATGCTGGCTGGCATGCCCTCTGCCCCAGAGGATCGGAGCCCCTTCCTTCCCCGCCCATCACAGAAAAGGCTCCTTAGGAGGTTAAGGCTCCACAGGAGGTTAAGAGCTAGTGTATCTAATCTGGAGGAACCGGGTTTGATTCCCAGCTCTGCCGCCTGAGCTGTGGAGGCTTATCTGGGGAATGCAGATTAGCCTGTACACTCCCACACACGCCAGCTGGGTGACCTTGGGCTAGTCACAGCTTCTCGGAGCTCTCTCAGCCCCACCCACCTCACAGGGTGTTTGTTGTGAGGGGGGAAGGGCAAGGAGATCATCAGCCCCTTTGAGTCTCCTGCAGGAGAGAAAGGGGGATATAAATCCAAACTCCTCCTCCTCCTCCTCCTCCTCCTCCTCCTCCTCCCTCCTCCCTCCTCCCTCCTCCCTCCTCCTCCTCCCTCCCTCTTCTTCTCTTCTTCTTCTTTCTTCTTTCTTCTTCTTTCTTCTTTCTTCTTTCTTCTTCTTCTTCTTCTTCTTCTTCTTCTTCTTCTTCTTCTTCTTCTTCTTCTTCTTCTTCTTCTTCTTCTTCTTCTTCTTCTTCTTCTTCAGGACATGATGTCAAGAAGGCTTATTCATTACCTTTGAAGAATTTCTACCACTATCTACAGCAAGCATAATTTATAAGTGGCAGAGAGCCAAACTGCGGCATAGAAGCGGGAAATATGAAAGATGTAGGTTATTTTCAAACCTACCTTGATGGGATTGCCACAGAGACGAACTTGTAATTAAAAAAGACATTATTATATCTCTAATTATCATTCAGATAAAACACAAATCTAGATAACTTTAGGAAGAACAATAGAATCATGGGACTGAGATAGAACTAAACAAAAGAGAGGAGCTTCCAGAGCTGTAAGGCAGAAAGCTTCAAAAGTAAACAGAGCAGTGGAAACGGAAATGATGCAATGCTACAACAAAGGTAGCCCCAAACTCCAATAAAACACCTTTTAAAGCCTAAACCAAAACTGGAGAGCAAAGAAAAATAAGAAGGGTCTGAAACCATAACTCGATAAACAGTTGATTTTCAAGACTTGAGTGATTGCCAATTCTATCAAATCACTCTAAAATTGCACTTATGACTCTAGTTTCTTTTCACTTGGAAAAGAAACAAAGATGCTGAATTAATAACTGGTGACCCTGGAGAGAGGGGAGAAGACTCCAGGCACTGAAAGGACAAGAAATTAAGCTTTATTACAAGTTCCTAAATTACGGCAACCAAAAGAACAGCAACTGAAACTTTAAATGGAGAAATAAAAACCCCAGATAAATTCAATGGATATAATCGTGAATATATACAAAGAGTGGAGCCACTCTTAGGAAAAAATAGCTGCAACTCAAGAAGAAACTAAGGAACAATTAAATCAAATTGAAGAAGAAATTCTTGTCAACAGAGAAGAAATTACACAAGTTAAGAAATTAGAGGAATCCATTTATCTGCTGAGCATAGACCTCAAAGAAACTAAAGAGCAGATAAGAGAAGAAACTGCCAATCACACCAAACAGATGGACTCCTTGGATAATAGACTAATTTTAGTAGAAATAAAACAGAAATAATTTTTTTTAGATTGAGAAGTCTGAAAGAGGCAGATTAAAAAAAACCTAGGAGAAAGACTGCTACCAACAATTGCGGAATATATCAATGTAGAAATAGAAGAGTTTATGGTAGAAATATATGTGGAAAGGTACATCTACAGAATATCCGCTAGGCATTCTACAGAAAGAAAACTTACAAATGATATTCTCATAACATTTACCAAAAAGTCAATAAGAGATGAAATATTGAAAAAACACACTCATCACAAAGATTACAAATTGAAGGTCAAGAAATAGCAGTTCTTAAAGAAGTACCTGTCCAAGGTGCAAAGGAGAAGAAAAGAATATACCCCTTTGACAGACACCCTCAAAAAATGAAATGTAATGTTCCAATGGAATTTGATCGAAGGAATATCTCTGACTTTTAAAGGTGAAAGATTGGACATTGACAGTACCTCAAAAGTCAATGATTTCTTGAAGAAAAATAAAAAAGGGAACTTGGACGGTTTTAATCACATTAATGGCTGCCTATGTGTCAGTTCCCGGATCAGAACTCAATAAGCATCCGAATCATTCAAGGATTTCATTGGCAGACCTCAGAGAACAAGGAAGAAGATGATTCTGGCAAAAAGGCGCCAAGCAATTGATAATATGACCCCACCCCCACATGAGAACAGTACAGCAAAAAGAAACCCAGATTTGAGGCCTATCCCAGCAGTAGACACTCAAGGCCAGACAGTAAGATAGCCAAGCACCTGCAAAAGCGAAAGCAACTCCACAGAACTGCCCCCACCAAAAGCAGGCCTGACACTGTGTCAAAACTGAGAAGGTAAATATATTAGCTTCTTTGTTTAACATTGCCATGATCACATAGAATTACAATTAATTTTAACTAGCATACATTTCCATCCTATATTGAATTGTTATATCTGTTGTTTCTCATATTTTTTTTCATAAAATAACTATGTGCAAGTACAAATGAATTACATATTTAGATCTATGCTCAACTTTACCATATGTGTATATATTTGTGCAAAGGTACATATTTACACTTATTCATATGTGTGTATATATGTATTTATATAGAATTTCTATTTTTTAGATTATTGTCCTACACCTATCAACTGTATTAACATGTATTGTCGAAGGCTTTCACGGCTGGAATCACTTGGGTGCTGTGTGGTTTCCGGGCTGTATGGCCGTGTTCTAGCAGCATTCCCAATTTCCCATATGTATATATTTCAGTAAAGGTACATTTACAATTTTATTCATATGTGTATATATGTGCATCTTATATAGAATTTCTATTTTTTAGATTATTGTCCTACACCTATCAACTGTATTAACATGTATTGTCGAAGGCTTTCACGGCTGGAATCACTTGGGTGCTGTGTGGTTTCCGGGCTGTATGGCCGTGTTCTAGCAGCATTCCCAATTTCCGTGTGTCTTGGAACAATTTCTCCCTGTAGAGATGTTCAATGTATTGTTGAAGGCTTTCACTTTCATGTATTAACATGGAAGCTAATCAATATACAATGCCTTAAATTAGAATTGTATACTTACCTCCTCCTGTTGATTTACATTACACACTTTAATCATCTCCGAATTTTTCAATTCCTGAGTAAAGAACACAAAAAGGAGAATAAGGGGCGGGGTGTCTTTCATGCATAGCTGTGTATATTTATATACACATGTAGAATGAATTTAAAATTATGTTCATGTAATATTAATGGGGTTAATAGCCCCAAAAAGAGAAAACTTGTCTTCCACTACTTACAAAAGTTAAAGCAAGATGTAATATGTCTACAGGAGACACATATTCAGAAGGGATTTGAAGATTACATTTGTAAAGAAAACTTGGGAACTCTTATGCAAGTTGGTTTTTTTTAGGGAAAAGGGGGGAAATTACTTTTTATATTCAAAAATACTTAAAGCCAAAAGAGATTATTGCAGACCTCGAAGCAAGAATACTTGAAGCAGAAATAGATTGGGTAGGCAACAAAATCTTGGTTGCCATATACGCTCCAAATAAAAAGAAATATAATTTTTATTTTTAAAAATATCAGATTTAATCCTTGAACAACCATATGAAAATATTGTACTGTTGGGAGACTTCAATGGAATTGTAAATGATAAGCTCATTTAAGGGGAGAGAGAGAAATGATAAGCTCATTTAAGGGGAGAGAGAGAGAGAGAGAGAGAGAGAGAGAGAGAGAGAGAGAGAGAGAGAGAGAGAGATGCGAGTGAATATACATATTCCTCTGAAGATGCCAGTCACAGATGCAGGTAAAATGTCAGGAGAAAACACTACTGGAACACGGCCATACACCCTGGAAAACCCACAACACCCTAGCTAGAAAATATATTAAAAATAAAACGAAATTTAAAAAAAACTAGAGAAAAATTAATTATCCTCAAAAAATCCACTCAGGAGAAATGGTTACAAGTCATTTATTTTATTATTTTAGATTAAATGTTAATCACTCAAAGAAAGTGTCAATGATTGATGTGTAAATTTACCCAGTGCCATAGATTTGTATTTATTTTTTGTTCGTTTTATTAAGAAACATTTTGTTTTTATTAAGAAACATGTTGTTTTAAATTCAATAGTTATTTTTTAAAAGGGGGGGGGCACCTTTAGCTAGTCTGTTCCATAGGCTGGGCTACAGCAATGTACACCATTGAACAGGCTGGCCCCGCTGGTGAGAACACAGGAGGGAGGGGGTAGGACAGAAGGTCATCAAAATAGAGACGGCCCTAAGCTGCAAAGGACTTTCAAAACAGCCCTTCGAACAGAGTCCGGAAGCAAACAAGCAGCTGGGCAGCACGGAGGTTGTATGTGCAGAGTTCTCCAGTCACTCTGATACCCTTGCTTGTCTTCAAGGGCAGACCCACATAGATCATGCTGCAACAGTCAAGTTGAGTTCAAGGAAGAAGATATTTTTCTCACTAGATGGAGCTGGAAAGCTGTGTCCAAGTGCCAGTATGATATACTGGTTGAAGTGTCGGGTTAAAATCTGGGAGGCCCAGGCTCAAATCCTCACGCTGGGTGACCCTGGGGAAGACAGACACTCTCAGGCTAACCTACCTTGCAGGGTTTTTGGGAGAATGAAACAAAGATGAGGAGAACAATGTAGGTCAATTGGGGGCCCTGTTGGGGAGAAAGCTGGAATAGAAATAAATAAATAAAAATAGCCCAAACCTTAACTGAGTTGACTAAAACCCCATATAAAGCATGAACCCTCACGAATCGTGGCCCCACCAGCCATATGACCGCCATTCGCCTGAATTAAGCTTCAGTCACAAAAGTATTTAGTATCCGAATGGTTAGTTGTGATCAGAGGTGGGATGCAGCAGGTTCACACAGGTTGCCGAGAGGGGGTGACTCATGGGTGATTTTGCCCCGTGATTTTTGCCTTAGTTACGCCCCTCCTCTCAGCAGCAGCGCGCAGAACTTGAAGCAGTCTAGCAGGAGGTGCACTGGCGTGCGTGGCAGCCTGCGCCTGCGTGCATTCGTTTCCCGCCCAAGGACCGGAGCAGCGGCTGCATCCTTGCCACAGCCCCGCCCAGGAATGCCCTGCCCCCGGAATGCCCGGCCACGCCCCTGTCATGCCCCGCCCAGCCCCATTGGCGCTACACCACAGTTTGAATCCGACCACCATGGGAACCTGTGACTAAATTTTTTGGATCCCACCACTGGTTGTGATATTTTTGAAAAGCTGTGTTTGTATGTACACATCAGGACAGGAGCAATACCTGGATGATTTTGAAACTGTTCTGTGCTTGGCCACTTATTTTTAGACCAGGACCTACCAGCTGCCTGCAGGATTCCTTTGTTTGTCAGATAAGGGTCATTTGTCTTATTGGAAAGAACGCTTGCTCTCTCGCAGTGCCGTATTTTGTTCTTCGCATTTGAGAAGGGTGCTAGATTTTTGATATTTTAATCATTTGCTTGTTTGGTACTTTAATTGATGTATCATTTCAATTTGACAGGAAACTGACTGTGGATGTTTTTAGCCTTTGTAGCCTTTCCTCTTTGGGAGGTTTTTAAGTGGAGGCTGGGCGGCCATCTGACAGCAACGCTGATTCTGCAAATGCAGCCAGATCCCAAGCAGGAGGGCAGGAAGGGGCCAGTCGGAGCTCGGCTCTCGTGACCCTGTCTTGCAAGCCCAGGGAAATGCGGGTCAATCACCACTTTGGGGGTCAAGAAGAAACGTTCCTCTAGGCCCGTTTGTCCAGGGATCCTGGAGGGTTTTTTTTTGCCATCTTCCGAGCATAGAGTAGGGGTTGCTGGGATTGGGGTGGGGGCGTGTGTGGGATAGTTCTGAATTTCCAGCACTGTGCACGACTCTGGAGAATTGTAATCCTTTCCTCTGACACTTCTCCTCTAATAACCCTCTAAGAGCCCTATCAAATTACACTTCTGACAACTGAAGTCCATCTTGTCCTCAGGGAAGAAAACAAACATGACGCACAGTTTTCGAATGACTGGAAATGGTCCATGAGCAGTCACCGCCTCCTTCTTGAGGATTTCTTAGAATTATCTTGGGCCGTTTCCGCACGAAGGCAGAAGGGGTCGGGTCGGCGTATCCCACGCCGACCCGACCCCTCTGGGACCGTTTGCATGAACGGTCCCAGAACCGGCTGGGCGACGGCGCAGAGCTGCACCATCGTCAGGGTGACCCTCCTGTCCTGCGGCCCTCCGGTGCACACACCCCTGCCCTGCATGACTGCTCCAGAGTCGCAGGGCAGAGGGGGTGTGTCCCCAGGCCTCGGTGACACGCTGGAGGGCCGCAGGGCAGATAGGTAGAGGGCAGAAGGGGAGGGCGCCTTGGAGCCGCTGTTTTCCAAAAACCTGGCTTCCTAAGCGAGGTCAGAAAACGGCGGCTTTGTGCCGGTCGGGCGGAGTGAGGGCAGCGCGGCTGCGAAGCAGCTGCGCCCCCTATGCGAATGGCTCCCTGGGGACGGCGTTTTTGCCGTCCCCAGTGCGCCATATTCCGCCCATGCGGAAGAAGTCTCTGTGTGCTGATCTAACCTGAAACTTACTGAACTGGCCAAATGTCTACCTAAACAATTTGGGGTGTTGCATGCAACAATGCAGAAGTTTCTTAGTGACTTGTAGGGACCCCAAGCCCGACCCCCTGGCTGAGAGCCACAGACCCAGAAAGCTGATGAGGAGGGCCCTTCCAAGTCCAAGGCTCACTGCTCCCACCTTTCAACAGCCACGGCAGCAGCAGGGGGTGGAGCCAGCTGTCAACCCCAGGCAATCAGGCCCTCCGCATTCGGCAACACAACAGGCAAAAGAACACACTGAACCAATCAGAAACCAGCATCTGCCCTAAGAAATCCATGGATGTTTTTAGCCATCAGCTCCACCGGCCGTTTTTTGCTCACCTGACAATCCACCCCGGCTGCTTCTCCACAGGGGCCGTTCCCTGGTTTGCTCTCACGGCTCTGGCAGATATCGAGGCATTCGCAACGGCAGCGGACCTTTTCTGTATGCTTTTCCCTTCTGACCGACATTTCCACCTCTCTCCTTCAGGGGCTGTTTTGCTGTGTGTCTGTTTTGCTGGCAGTAGAAAGATCACTCTGGTTTTAAGACACTAACAGCACAATCCTGTTGGGGGTACCCAATCATCTTGTGGAGGTGGTGTTCCCTCACCCACATGACACCCCTGCAAATATCTAAACATGGCGACCATGTCACCTCTTAGCCTTCTCTTCACCAAACTAAGCATCCCCAGCTCCCTAAGTCTCTCCTCGTAGGGCAGGGATTCCAGACCATAGAGCACGGCCGGGGGTGGGCCTTGGGGCATGGCTACACCCCGAGTCCCACCCCAGGAAGGGAGGGGACTCAATAGTGTGGCCCTGCCCCCAGCCTCCGTGCTTTTAAAAGCATGTCCCCGGAGGCTGGCAGTGGCTTTTGCTCTCCCAGGCTCTGGGGAGGGAAGAAGCTGGGCTGCGGCGGTGGGTGGGCGGGGGTGCCCCGCCCTCAAGCCCTGCCCTCAGGCCCTCAGGCACAAGAGAAGGCTGGTCTCCGTGTGCCATCCCCCCTCCCATACACTCTGCTGCGGAGTTCCAGCCATAAGGGTGGACACTGGTCAAGGCAGCATGGAGGCCCCTTCCTCCTTCCCAGGAGGTACCTGTAGGAAGAACAAATGTCGACAGATCACTAGAGAATTCCTGTTTGTCAACTGCCTCCGTCCCCCCCCTCACACACACACACACTCACACACACACCAGGCATCCATTTTTGTGCATTAGTGCTCTTGCAACCGTTTACGGAAGACAACAGATTGCAACACACAAAAAACCTCTGCGATCGCGCTTGAAAGAGCTCTAATCCCCTTTTCTAATTCAATTACTTCGTAGCACTCGAGTCAAATGGGTGTTCCAGCTCCAGACGGAGCAGCGAGAATACCTGCGCCGGGAGCAAGACGATCATGAAATTCTATTTCTATATCATGTTTGCATGAACATTCCTGTGCCGGTCCCATTAAAATGCCTCACTCCATCAAATTACCTGCTAATCAGAGACGCTTCATGGTACAATAAACCGGCAGAATGTTGCCTTTGTTAACAGAGTCTTTCTAGGCACAGCAGACATGACTTAGACACGGGAATGAAACGGGGGCAGCCAAAGGCCACCCAGGTGCTCTTCACCTTTACCTGGAGGAGGCGCATCCACGGAGGGTGGGAGGGGCCAGCAGGGTGTGCGTGTGTGTGTGTGTGTAGGGAGGGTGCCTGTAGAAGAACTCTCCTCAGCCTCAGTCAGACAAATAGCCCCTCTGCTATGAAAGCATTGGCAGACCACTGTGCTTTTTCAATGTCACAAAAGCCTCTTCCAGATTCTCGAGCTGCAGCAAAAGAACCCTCTCGCTAGAACAGGATAAGCCAAGAAAGCTAATGCGATTCTGGGTTGTATCAATAGGAGTACAGTGTCTAGATTGAGGGGTGTAATTGTGCCTCTCTATTCTGCATTGGTTAGGCCTCGCCTGGAATATTGTGTGCAGTTCTGGGCGCTTCAATTCAGGAAAGATATTGACAAGCTGGAACGTGTCCAGAGGAGGGCAACCAAAATGGTCAAAGGTCTTGAGTCCATGCCCTACATGAAGGAGAGACTTAGGGAGCTGAGGATGTTTAGTTTGGTAAAGAGAAGGTCAAGAGGTGATATGATAGCCATGTTTAGATATTTGAAGGGATGTCATGTTGGTGAAGGAGCAAGCTTGTTTTCTGCCACTCCAGAGACCAGGACCAGGAGTCATGGGTTCAAGGTGAAGGAAAAGAGGTTCCACCTAAACATCAGGAAAAACTTTCCGACTGTCAGGGCTGTTCGACAGTGGAATTCGCTGGCTTGGAGTGTGGTGGAGTCTCCTTTGGAAGTTTTTGTGACTGGCCCAAGGTCACCCAGTAGGAATGTAGGAGTGTGAAAACACTTCTGGTTCACCAGATAAGCCTCTGCCACTCAGGTGTAGGAGTGGGGAATCAAACCTGGTCCTCCAGATTAGACAATAGCAACCTTGAGAAACTAAGGGTCTGATTGAGTGTAAGGCTTCTTTATGGGTGTCTGTGAGTGTTCATTGCCCAGATGCTCTGTGGTGATAGAAATGCAATAACTGCGAAGGGAGGGAGGGAGGGAGGGAGGGAGGGAGGGAGGATGGAAGGGAGGGAGGGAGGATGGAAGGGAGGGAGGGAGGGAGGAAGGAGGAAGGGAGGGAGGGAGGGAGGAAGGAGGAAGGGAGGGAGGGAGGGAGGGAAGGGAGGGAGGGAGGGAGGGAGGGAGGGAGGGAGGAAGGAAGGAAGGAAGGAAGGGAGGGAGGGAGGGAGGAAGGAAGGAAGGAAGGAAGGAAGGAAGGAAGGAAGGAAGGAAGGAAGGAAGGAAGGAAGGAAGGGAGGGAGGAAGGGAGGAAGGAAGGAAGGAAGGAAGGAAGGAAGGAAGGAAGGAAGGGAGGGAGGGAGGGAGGGAGGGAGGGAGGGAGGGAGGGAAGGAAGGAAGGAAGGAAGGAAGGAAGGAAGGAAGGAAGGAAGGAAGGAAGGAAGGAAGGAAGGAAGGAAGGAGGGAGGGAGGGAGGGAGGGAGGGAGGGAGGGAGGGAAGGAAGGAAGGAAGGAAGGAAGGAAGGAAGGAAGGAAGGAGGGAAGAAGGAAGGAAGGAAGGAAGGAAGGAAGGAAGGAAGGAAGGAAGGAAGGAAGGAAGGAAGGAAGGAAGGAAGGAAGGAAGGAAGGAAGGAAGGAAGGAAGGACGGGGAGGGAGGGAGGGAGGGAGGGAGGGAGGGAGGGAAGGAAGGAAGGAAGGAGGGAAGGAAGGAAGGAAGGGAAGGAAGGAAGGAAGGAAGGAAGGAAGGGAAGGAAGGAAGGAAGGAAGGAAGGAAGGAAGGGAAGGAAGGAAGGAGGGGAGGGAAGGGAGGGAGGGAGGGAGGGAGGGAGGGAGGAGGGAGGGAGGGAGGGAGGGAGGGAAGGAAGGGAAGGAAGGAAGGAAGGAAGGAAGGGAGGGAAGGAAGGAAGGAAGGAAGGAAGGAAGGAAGGAAGGAAGGAAGGAAGGAAGGAAGGAAGGAAGGAAGGAAGGAAGGAAGGAAGGAAGGGGTCTCATTGGTTGCTGCTGCAAGGCTTTCCGCCCAGTGCTGTTCATGGCACCTGCCCGAGTACCCGTCCTGCCACCCTGTGTCCTGTGGAGACTGCACAGGTGCCTGCATGCCTGGATAAACAGAACAGACAGCACTCTTGCTCCAGAGTCAGTCCAACTGGCAGCTGCGTTCATTGCTCACATTTTAGAAATCTGAGCCAGCAGGAGAGCCGCTCTGCTCCCCTGCTAAAAAATGCTGCATGTTCAAAAGAGAGTTGAATGGCAAAGAATAATAACAGCCAGCTGAGGGGAATCGTGCCTCACCTTTGGCCTCTCCGATGAACTGGGACTTGGCTGTGAAGCACCTCCTGCATTCACAGTTTGCGCCAAAGCACTTCCTTGTTTTCGCTCCTCTGATAGGCGCGCGGCAGATGGAGCTGGGACTCAGTTCATTTTCCTGCCTTCCCCACTGGATGTCAATTTAGTCCCCTTAAGCAAGATCCCCTGCTCTTCCAAGATTCAGACTCTGAAGTGACACAAATTAAACAATTTATTAAAAGGCATCACTGAACAATATACTACAGAAATCAACTGCAAACGGAATCAGATGCATCATACAGGAATACATATGAAAAATACAAATGGATAGAATCCTAGAAGAGTTGGAAGAGACCCCCAGGGGCCATCCACTCCAACCTGCTGCCACGCAGGAAGACACAATCCAAGCACCTGTGACCAACGGCCATCCAGCCTCTGGCGAAAAAAATCCAAAGAAGGTGTGAGGTTTTTTTCATAGCTGGCAGCTGCCCCTCCTGCAACCCCTCCTGCAGCAGTGGCATAGGAGGTTAAGAGCTCGTGTATCTAATCTGGAGGAACCAGGTTTGATTCCCAGCTCTGCCGCCTGAGCTGTGGAGGCTTATCTGGGGAAATTCAGATTAGCCTGTACACTCCCACACACGCCAGCTGGGTGGCCTTGGGCTAGTCACAGCTTCTCGGAGCTCTCTCAGCCCCACCCACCTCACAGGGTGTTTGTTGTGAGGGGGGAAGGGCAAGGAGATTGTCAGCCCTCCTGCAGGAGAGAAAGGGGGGATAGAAATCCAAACTCCTCTTCTCCTTCTCCTCCTCCTCCTCCTCCTCTCCTCCTCCTCCTCCTCCTCCTCCTCCTTCTTCTTCTTCTTCTTCTTCTTCTTCTTCTTCTTCTTCTTCTTCTTCTTCTTCTTCTTCTTCTTCTTCTTCTTCTTCTTCTTCTTCTTCTTCTTCTTCTTCTTCTTCTTCTTCTTCTTCTTCTCTTTCTCCTCCTCCTCCTCCTCCTCCTCCTCCTCCTCCTCCTCCTCCTCCTCCTCCTCCTCCTCCTCCTCCTCCTCTATGGGGGTCCAGGTCAGGTCGAGAAGGGCTGTCCTCAGAATGGGCAGAATGGGGAGGCATGAATTCTCCTCTGCCTGCTTCCTCCCACACCCGACCCCTCCCTGCCAGCTTTATGGGGGCTTCTCTACCCCTCCTCTCCTCCTCAGCCACTCCAAGCCTCGGGGTTCTGGTTGGTTCTTTATCCTGTCTCTCCCTGTCCTGGCCACACCAGCACCCCTCGAATCCACCCTGATGCTGCCCTTAGATGCTGTCGCTTATTGTCTGTCTGGCGGGAGCCACACTGTCTCTGGCCCCATGGCTTCATTGGGCCTCCCCTCCTGCACCAGTTATGCACATTTGCAGGGGGCCTGCCTAGAGGTGGGATCCAGCAGGTTCTCACAGGTTCCTGAGAGTAGGTGACTAATTATTTGTGTGTGCCAAGAGGGGGTGACTAATGGGTGATTTTGCCACGTGATTGTTGCCTTCGTTACGCCCCTCCTCTCAGCAGTAGCGCACAGAACTTGAAGCAGTCTAGCAGGAGGTGCACCGGCGTGCATGGCAGCCTGCACCTGCGTGCATCCATTTCCCGCCCAAGGACTGGCGCAGTGGCTGCGTCCTTGCCACAGCCCCGCCCAGGAATGCCCCACCCAGTCCCATTGGCGCTACGCCACAGTTTGAATCCCATCACCATGGGAACCTGTTACTAAAATTACGCCCCCACTGGGCCTGCCGCTGCACCACCACCCTCCCCACGTGCCAGAGACTCACAGCCTGCTCCCGTCTTTGGGCTGTTCTCGCGTGCGGTCACTGTTCCTTGGTCTAGCTTCTTCCGAAGCCATCTATCACCTCAGCAAGGTGGGGTTTGGGTGTTGGGCCTTGGGGTGGGCTGGCGGTGACCGGGGGTCTTGGTAAGGGATTATGACCCAGCTCCAGAGTTGACGCGGAACAGAAGGAGACTCCACTGCCCTCCGAGGCAGAGTGCGTTTCATCTCAGTTTTCTCTTTCTGCCTGAATGTTAGCATGAAAACTCACTTCAAAGCGCCCTCGGTCAAGAGAAACGGTGGATGAAAACCACGGGAGTGCTGCATGGTATTCTGGTCACTGTTTCCAGAGGAGCCGTAGCTCCGTGGTAGAGCAGTGGCTTGGCATGCAGAAGGCGGCCGGTTCAATCCCTGCCATCTGCTGTTTGAAAAGGACCAGGTAGGAGGTAACATGAAAGCCCTTTCTCTCCACGAGACCCCACAGAGTGGCTGCCAGTCTGAGTAGGCAATACCCATCTTGAGCCAGCGTTAAGATCAGGTGCACTTTAATCTGGAGAACCAGGTTTGATCCCCTGCTCTTCCACTTGAGCTATGGAGGCTTATCTGGGGGACTAGATTAGCTTGTGCACTCCCACACATGCCAGCTGGGTGACCTTGGGCTAGCCACAGTTCTTCTGAACTCTCTCAGCCCCACCCACCTCACTTAGTGTTTGTTGTGGGGGAGGGGGAAGGGAAAGGAGATTGTCAGCCCCTTTGAGTCTCCTTACAGGAATAGATCTAAACTCCTCCTTCTCCTCCTCCTCTATTTATCTATTTATCTATTTATCTATTTATCTATTTAGAAGAAGAAGAAGAAGAGTTTGGATTTATATCCCCCCTTTCTCTCCTGCAGGAGACTCAAAGGGGCTTACAATCTCCTTGCCCTTCCCCCCTCACAACAAACACCCTGTGAGGTAGGTGGGGCTGAGAGAGCTCTGAAGAGCTGTGACTAGCCCAAGGTCACCCAGCTGGCATGTGTGGGAGTGTACAGGCTAATCTGAATTCCCCAGATAAGCCTCCACAGCTCAGGCGGCAGAGCTGGGAATTGAACCTGGTCCCTCCAGATTAGATACACGAGCTCTTAACCTCCTATCTATCTATCTATCTATCTATCTATCTATCTATCTATCTATCTATCTATCTATCTATCTATCTATCTATCTATCTATCTATCTATCTATCTATCTATCTATTGGTTAGGTTTATATACCGGCCTCCCCCGGAGGGCTCAGGGCAGTGAACAATATGTAAATTAGAGCACATATATCAGATTAAAATCCATTAAATATCAGTTAATACAGGCTCTAGAAAATAAACCCTACCCCATTGAAATGCAGCATTATTAAGATCAACATAAAAGATGGCACCTATCAATTCCCTTTAAAACCAGAGGGAAGGGGCGGCAGGATCCACTTGATGTTATAAGGAGGGGGGGCCCATCAGCGGCTAGTCTCTCTTCTTGATGGGCCAAAAGGTCCTTCCTCCTTAAACACGGATTTGCACGTGTGCCTGCATGGCTGAGTGGCTGGTGTTGGCCTTCTGAAGCACAGAAGAACATCTCCGGAAACTAATGCTCAATTTGCAATACATCTGATCCCTGCAACAGAAGCTGGCTGACGTGTGTGCCTGAGAGAGTCTCATACGGAAGCAATTGGGTTGAAGCGTGTTGAAATGGAAGCGACACTCGGTAAGATTTGCCTGAAGAACTAAATAAGGATTTGAATTATTGAATAATAAAGATTTGAATTAGACAAGACGGTTGCTAAACAGGACCTAACTTCTTGAGGAGGCTGAGGCGTGTTAATGACATCTTTCATAAGCCCAGTAATCTCTTCACCGACGGAGACCGCGAATTTGGTTTTGCAATGCATGAAAAGTGGAGAGCTGTGGCTGCGTGTTTCTTCTCAGCTGCCCAAGGACTCCTCAGTTTCAATTAACAATAATCACAACCCTGTGATTATTTTAGCTTTTAAAAGGGCTTGGACAGATTGATGGAGGAGAAGTCGATCTCTGGCTCCCAATCTTGATCCTCCTTGATCTGAGATTGCAAATGCCTTAGCAGACCAGGTGCTCGGGAGCAGCAGCAGCAGCAGCAGAAGGCCATTGCTTTCACCTCCTGCACGTGAGCTCCCAAAGGCACCTGGTGGGCCACTGCAAGTAGCAGAGAGCTGGGCTAGATGGACTCTGGTCTAATCCAGCAGGCTTGTTCTTATGTTCTTATGTTCTTAACTTAGATTCATGGGGCCCCACAAAAAGGTCAGCACTAAGTTTTTGTGATCAACATTAAAGCTATTGCTTGAAGTACTGATGGACCTCCAAAACCTCCATAGCTCCCGACTGCAGGGGGCTTCCTGTGTGGCTGTCCTTGAAGACAACTTGGGACTTCGTTTAATTGCTTCTGATAAAGAACATCAGAAGAGTTCTAGGTCTTGGACCTTCAGCCAATCAACAAACTCTGGATTCTTGATCGGAAGCGTTTATTGAAAGGCAGCGAAACACCCAGCTTGAGAAAGTCAGTTCTGCCAGACCCAGCTTTTGCAGACCTCTTGGTCCCCAAAGAATCCCCCCTCTCATTTACCCACAGAATATGTGAAAAGAGCTTTTTTTGGTGCTTAGATGCCCCAAGGTAGGCGATAGGAAAAGACACAGCCACCTGGCATGTCTACCCCTGAAGGGCAACAGACACTTCCTGTTTCCCCTGGAAGTCAACTGCCAGGGTCAGCCCTCTTATCTACAAATGTGTGAAGCCATAAAGATCAAGAGAAAGGAAAGGAAAGTCCCATCACGTACAGCAGGCTGGTGACATATATCTTGCAACAATTACTGTGAAGTGAAAGTCTCCTTCCATCACCCAGATACCATCTCTGTCAACATAAATTGTTTCAAAAGCATGAAGCTAGGAATGCCCCTCAATCACCAGGCGCAACTCCTGACAAAGAGCCCTGCTGGATATGTTCCACAATCCGTGTAGTCCGGCATCCCCTCTCACATAGAGGCCAACCAGTTCCTCTGGGGGTCTAACTACAGGACTGAGAGGCCAAGACCTTCAGAATAGCCAAAGAAGATCCCTGCTCAGTCAGAACAGTGGTCCATCCAATCCAGCAACCTGTCTCACACAGTGGACAACCAGTTCTTCTAGAGAGCCAGCGACAGGGCATCATGGGTGAGGTTTTCATAAGAACATGATACAAGCCCTGCTGGACCAGACCAGTGAAAGTCCATCTAGTTCAGCATCCTGTCCCACATAATTACCAACCAGTTCTTCCAGAGATCTAACAACAGTGCACAGAGGCTAAGGCTTTCATAGGAACCTCATAAGATCCTCACTGGATCAGAGCAGTGATCAATGTAGTCTAGCTTCTTGTTTCACACAGAGGACAAGAAGGTCTTCTGGAGGGCCAACAAACAGGGCACAGAGGCCAAGGCCTTCACAAGAACAGCAGAAGAGCCCTGCTGGATCAGACCAGTGGCCAACTAGTCCAGAATCCTGTCTTGTACAGTAGCCAGTTAGTTCCTCTGGAGGGCCAACAATAGATGCTGGGTCTTTCCCCAAATGCTGCCTCCTGGATCTGGGATTCAGAAGTCGACTGTCTCTCAGAGTGAAGGTTTCCTTTAGTCACGATGGCTAGTAGCCGCTGTTGAATCTGTCCTCCATTAATCTAATTTCCTTTTAAAGTCATCTCTGCCCGTGGCCCCCATTACCTCCCCTGGCAGTGAATTCCATATTTGAATAGCTCAAAAGCAGTGGCGTAGGAGGTTAAGAGCATGTGTATCTAATCTGGAGAAACCGGGTGTGATTCCCAGCTCTGCCGCCTGAGCTGTGGAGGCTTATCTGGGGAATACAAATTGTGCCTGTGCACTCCCACACACGCTAGCTGGGTGACCTTGGGCTAGTCACAGTTCTTCGGAGCTCTCTCAGCTCCACCTACCTCACAGGGTGTTTGTTGTGAGGGGGGAAGGGCAAGGAGATTGTCAGCCCCTTTGAGCCTCCTACAGGGGATATAAATCCAAACTCTTCCTCCTCCTCCTCCTCCTCCTCCTCCTGCTCCTCCTCCTCCTCCTCCTCCTCCTCCTCTTCTTCTTCTTCTTCTTCTTCTTCTTCTTCTTCTTCTTCTTCTTCAAAAAGTATTTCTTTCTCTCCATCCTGAATCTGCTGCCCACCAACTTCACTAAGTTTTCAGCACCAGAAAAAAGGCACACCCGCAGTAGAGCATCTGCTTGATATGTAGAAGATCGTGGGTTCAATTCCTGCCATCTCCAAATAACAGGATCAGTAATAGGTAGTGGGGAAAGGCCAGTTGTTGTTTTTTAACTTGAGACCCTGGAAAGAGATCCACTGCCAGTCCAAGGAGATATTTGCTTAAGTTGGTAGACTGATTGTCTGACTCAGCAGAAGACAGCTTCATTTGTCCATGCCTTGCACTTCAGCTACATTTCATGGCTTCATTCGTTCCTCTCTTGTCTAACTTTCTGTGGGTTTTTATGAGCCAAAAATATTTCTCTATCCAAATCCCCCTTTTTACAGGTTAATCTGTGGGAGCCTTTTGTCGCCTGTTGTCTTGCTTTGGTATAACCCTGTTTTGATGTTAGAGTCAGTCACTCCCCACCGGTCTCTGGTTATGATGTTGTTTCTTTGTTTCTATAACTTTTTGCTCTATTGATTTTGCAATATGGGTTCAGTTATGTGTGGAAACCACCCAGAGCTGCGTCAGGTTGAGGGGGAGACATACATTTCTCCAACGAATGAATAAACAATTTTCAGGAGATATAAAACACATCACACAACCCAAGCAGCTGGGACTTCGGTTAGTTTTAATATCGGATGGGAAGCTGGGCTACCACAAAAGGCAGTCCAAGGAAAGGAGACCCCCTTCACCTGGGCATCTTCCACCTCTCTATGGCCTATTATACACTTGTGCTCTGCCCCATGGTGAGCATATGTAACCCCCATGCTCAGAATGGGTTGACCAAGAAAGGGGTGGAGACTCAAAGCAGCAAGAGGCTGCAGAGCTCATGAAGTTTGGAGGAGACAAGGCTACCAGACTCGGACCTTGGTTTGTATAAGCCCTTAACACCATGTTAAGGGGGTTTTTTGTGGTTGTAATGGGTGAGAGTTCTCCTGGAAACCTTCATCATGTTGAATCCTATTCACCAAGCCCTTGGAGTCTTCAGGAGCCAACTCACTTGCAAAGAAGAATCGGACTTGGCAATATCAGTAGACTGTAAATATAAGGACTTGAAAATGCAACCTGAACAGGACCTTGAAGTGTGATGTTAAATGTTGATGTTATATGTTAAGAAAGTAAACCATTTTGTTTTTGTTGTTGCAAACTCATTCCAAGTCCTGCCCCACAGAACCCACAGATAGAGGTTACACATACGTTTCCTTCAGGGCAGAGTTTTCATTGCAGACATGATTTCTCCCCTCTCATACTTACTGTGCTGGAGATCTCAGAAGCCCCGCACACATGAAAGTGAAACTTTGCTGGGGGCAGCAATGTTCATCCTTGTTAATTATTAATTATTATATTAATCTGGAGGAACCGGGTTTGATTCCCTGCTCTGCCGCCTGAGCTGTGGAGGCTTATCTGGGGAATTCAGATTAGCCTGTACACTCCCACACAAGCCAGCTAGGTGACCTTGGGCTAGTCACAGCTTCTCAGAGCTCTCTCAGCCCCACCTACCTCCCAGGGTGTTTGTTGTGAGGGAGGAAGGGCAAGGAGATTGTAAGTCCTGTTGAGTCTCCTACAGGAGAGAAAGGGGGGATATAAATCCAAACTCTTCTTCTTCTTTCAAAGTTTCTGTTCCTCTCTGTCTTTCCCTGCTCACTCCTTGCAGGCATTTCTGGGGGATTGATGGATGGCTAAAAAGAACTTATGAAGTAAGCATTTTTTTTTAAAAAAGGCATTAAAATGCAGTAATCTAGCAAGTGACTGGAAACAACCCAGATACTGACAAAATGGTGGCAAACTGCACAGACAAAATGGTTGCAAGGTACTCAGCAGGAAGGGGCAGTTTTTCCTGTGTAAACAGAGAAATATGAGGGGACCTCACTGAGAAGAGCCTCAAGGTAAGCACACCATGCATGATGGGCCTATGTCTTCTGCTCTGACCTGAATGGTCCAGGCTAGACCAGTCTCTTCAGACCTTGGGAGCTGAGGAGGGTCAACCTTGGTTAGCATTTGGATGGGACACCATTCGGGAAATCTAGGGTCACTACGCAGAGGTAGGCAACGGTTGTTTCCTGTCTCAAAAACCCTGCTGGCTCCAACTTGATGCCAAAAAAGGGGGGGAAAGTAATCACTTTGATAATTTTCCACCTTTGCCAGGAAATGCTTCGTCTTGGTTTTGCCCACCTAACCTTTCCCTGTTTGAAACTACCACTAGCTCAAGTGTTACTAGACTGAACCACGGTGATGGGGGGGGGAGCTCTGTTTCTAAGACAACCCATCCTGCCACCCCTCGTGGTGCCTAGCAGAGCCAGGCTCCCTGAGACAAAGAACTGGTTAATGTGATCAGTGGTGGGATCCAAAAATTTTAGTAACAGGTTCCCATGGTGGTGGGATTCAAACTGTGGTGTAGCGCCAATGGGGCTGGGCAGGGCACAACGGGGCGTGGCCAGGCATTCCGTGGGCAGGGCATTCCTGGGCAGGGCTGTGGCAAGGATGCAGCTGCTGCGCCGGTCCTTGGGTGGGAAACGAATGCACGCAGGCGCAGGCTGCCACGCCCGCCGGTGCACCTCCTGCTAGACTGCTTCCAGTTCTGCGCGCTACTGCTGAGAGGAGGGGCGTAACTAAGGCAAAAATCATGTGGCAAAATCACCAATTAGTAACCCCCTCTCAGCACACAAATAATTAGTAACCTACTCTCTGGAACCTGTGAGAACCTGCTGGATCCCACCTCTGAATGTGATTGCTTCAAGGTGTTCCTACCAGCACAATACTAATCTTACTTTCTTCCTGTGATTAACAGCTCTTTGAAACCACCTTATTTGCATTGCAATTGTTTTACAGCTGTGATTGATACAGCTCCTCTCTGCCACCTTTAGTCACTCCCCGGTTTAGCCAGTGAAGCCAAGTGCTCAAACCATTAGATTCTTAGGTGTAATGTTCCTCTTTTTCTTCTCCTGGAAGACAAGAACCCTTCTTTATCCAGGAACATTATTTATTTATTTATTATTTCATTTTTATACCGCCCTCCCCCGGAGGGCTCAGGGCGGTGTACAACATTAACAAACAGATAAAGCAAGAAGTTAAAAAAATTTTTTTTTTAAATGCAGCGTACAATTTTCAAATCCAAGTAAGTTTAAATATTTAAAATAGATGGCATCCAGCTATTTAAAACTCCTCTTAAAAGGGGGGGGGGAGTGGGTCTCAGAATATTTCTTAGGCTGTTTCGGGCACCCATATCAGCGGCTGGTCTCACCAAAGGCCTGGTGGAATAGCTCGGTCTTACAGGCCCTGTGGAATTCGTTGAGATCTCGCAGGGCCCGGACAGCTGGAGGAAGAGCATTCCACCAGGCAGAGGCCAGGGCTGTAAAAGCCCTGGCCCTAGTAGAGGCCAGCCGCATCATAGAGGGGGCGGGGGTTACCAGCAAGTTGGCCTCTGCTGACTGCAGGGACCGACGTGGGACATATGGGGCCAGACGGTCTCGGTGAGGTCATCGCAGGGTCTCCAGGCCGCTATCGCTATCCTTAAAGGTTAAAACCAATACCTTGAAAATGATCCGGAACTCAACTGGGAGCCAGTGCAGGCGATGTAACACGGGCATGATGTGATCTCTAAAGGCACCGCCCATGAGCAAATGTTCCGCCGCAAGTTGGACCAGTTTTAATTTCCGGATCAGCCTCAAAGGAAGGCCCGCGTAGAGCGAGTTGCAATAGTCTAGCCTGGAGGTGACCATTGCATGGACCACTGTGGCCAGATCTGCCTGGGAGAGGAAGGGGGCCAGTCGCCGGGCCTGGCGAAGATGGAAAAACGCAACCCGGGTTACATGGGCCACCTGGGTCTCCATTGAAAGAGACAAATCCAGGTGGGACCCCCCAGGCTGCGAATCTGAGGGGTCGGTGCCAATGAGACCCTCCCACACCGGGCGGCTGAAAAAAATCCCCCCACCTCCCCCCCCCACCGCTTCCAGCTCAAAGCGATCTCCGGCCTTCGTTGGATCTCAGCTTTAACCCGCTCTGTTTCAATCCGAATCCAGCAACCGCCCAAACAGTGCTGTAGAGCTGCAGGCATGCGTGACGGCGCTCTCCATCCATCGACAGAATGAGCTAAGTGTCATTGGCATACTGATGACATATACCAGCCCAAAGCTCCGCACTCAGCTGGTTAGCAAGGGTCGATATCCATAAAGAATAACAGTGGGGACATAGCGCTCCCTCAGGTACACCGCGAATGAAGCTGGCAACCCTGGAGGCTTTGTCCCCAATAACACCACATCTCTTGCTCACTCCGTCCGGAGAAACGAGGCAATCCATTGAAGGACAGTGCCCCGCACCCCGGAAGCGGCCAGGCGGTGGGTCAAAAGATCGTGATCGACCACATCAAACGCTGCGGTAAGATCCAATAATACCAGCAGCTCCGATCCACCTTGGTCAAGCTGCATACGGAGTGTGTCTGTAACAGCGACGAGAACAGTCTCCGTCCCATGCCCAGCACGGAAGCCAGACTGGAAGGGATCGAAGGCTGATGTGTCCTCCAGAAAACCCTGAAGCTGCTCCAACACCACTCTCTCAATTACCTTCCCCAGAAACGAAAGATTCTGACGCATGCACTGGTCGGATCACTAGGGATCTAATGACGGTCTTTAAGAGATGTGGGTGGACCACTGCCTCCTTCCAACCCACCAGAAAGACTCCTCTTGCCCCAAGGGAGCTATTGATGATATTCAACAGGTGGAATCGTAGCCCTTCCTGGCATGCTCTTTAATAAGCCAAGAGGGGCACGGATCCAGAGTGACAAGTGGGTAGTAGGTCTAACAGCAGCTTCAGGGCTCTGTCAACAGCCGCCTTCCAAGAGCAGGGAAAACTGGGCCAATGACATGGGCCAGAAGACGCGCAAGGAAGCCTCCAGTCTCGCAAATTGTCTCCTTAAGGTGGCAGGAAGGTCCATCATGAGCGACGACTGAATTTATTCAAGCTAAATAGCTCATAAAGGCCTCACAGTTAATAGCCAATTGATCATTTTTTGAACTCTCCAATAAAGAGGTGTGTGTTTAATCGGTCATAGTATCGGGAAATACAAGCTGGCGCTTTGGGCTTAGAGCTGGCAGATGCAGAGAGGAGAAGAATGTCTCTCTTCGGCCTTCCTTCATCGCCCTCTCATAGGCGATCATAACCGTCCTATAAGATGTTCAAGCAAGAAAGCCCTCTCATCAATGCGAGACTTCTCGGGCCACACCTCGCTCTAGCCATCTAAGCTCCCGTTTCAGACAGCGTAGCTCCTTGTTATACCAAGGAACCAGCCGAGATCAGGGTCGTAGAGGACGCCGGGGAGCAACAACCTTGATGGCATTAAAGAGGCGGGTAAAGATGCTGTTTTAGCATGGCTAAAGGGCCCAATCTTCCCTATAAATTAGCCCCTCGCCCAACACTTAGTGCCCAGTATTTCTGAGGTAGCTTTTGGTTCTGTTGCACTGCATGCAATCTGTTCTCTCCCCTGTCTTCTTGAAGCTCAGCGAGGGCACTGGGACTCTGCATTTCTGAACTCCTTCTTTAGGAACAGCTAATATTGCCTATTTAATCCCCCAATTCCTTCATTTTCCCCAACCTGTCCTCTCAACTCTATATATACACTAGGACTGTGTGTGTTCTGCTGCTTTGGTTATTTTGTGCTTGTATTTTTATTATTTTCCTTTTAATAAAAGTGTTAATGTTATTTCACTCTCCTGTGGATTTCCTGTGACAGCAACTCTCCATACTCTGGCAACAAAGATTCTGAGCTTGCCCAACCTCTTGTTAAGTTAGGTTTGCCCTTTGCTAATTCCCCCACTCTAAAAGGGGCAGACCCCGGCGTTTTGACCCCAGCAACACAATGTCTGCACATCCACAGCCTGAAGCCGAAGCTAACATTCATCTTCATAGAAATACAAGGAGGCTGTTTAATCTTTGCCAGGAATAAATGTATTTGTTGCAGTTGTGAATTGTTTTATCACCGTGAAAATGGTTTAAGAACGATTTGAGCTGCCTCCTCCAAAGTATTTTTCAGTATCTGTAACACAAAACATAAAAACTCGTATATCTCTGCCTGATTTAAATTTAAGCCTTCAGATATGAAGTGTTTCTTCTTTGCTTCCATGTGTTAAAAATGTGTGCTGCTAGTGGAAATCGCTCTCTCTGACATCTAATAAATGGCTACCAAGGGTCACCGGCTGCTGCAAGATTGAAGAGAGAACTCCTGGACCAAAACCCATCATCTTCATTTCTCCTAAGCATCCCATCTTCTGAGCGGAACGGAAACAAGTATTCTGAGAGGGGGAAAAAATCCACAGATTTGACTGGTGTTGATTCAAATTCTGAGAGGCTTCTCTTGCCAGACATTCATTTACAGATTTGAAAAGCATTTTCTCTCGCCATGCCACAACCCAATTATTCTGCATTTGTGTCCTGCTGTATCCTTGGAAGGAACACGCAGAGCCGTGCTTCGGGGGTGGGGCTCCCAGAGGATGCCTGTCCAGACTCCTAATCAGCTCAGGTCTTCTTTGCCCCAAGACCATTCACTGTGGATACAGGAAGAAACAGGATGTCTCTGGAATGTCAACAAACAAGCATCTGCTAGAGCAGTGATGGAGAACCTTTTCGAGACCGAGTGCCCAAATTGCAACCCAAAATCCACTTATTTATCGCAAACTGCCAACACGGTAATTTAACCTGAATGCTGAGGTTCTAGTTAAGAAAAAAACGGTTTGCTCTGAGGCATGCATTACTTGGGAGTAAGCTTGGTGAAGCAACCATGCAATGCTTGGAACGGGTGAATCACGGTCCTAGGAGGGTTTACTCAGAAGCAAGGCCAGTCTAGATGTGTGTGTAGGGGTGATTTTCCACCCCCACATGACGAACTCTGTTTGTGCGTGCCCACAGAGAGGGCTCTAAGTGCCACCTCTGGCACGCGTGCCATAGGTTCGCCACCAGTGTGCTAGAGTGAGAACAAAACAGCCCAGGAAATGCAACACAGAGGCAGGTTGTGGTTAACAAATATCTTATTTCAAATCATGGCACAATGACTCTCACATGGCAGTTACCAAAGCCAAAGGTTTTGTCCAGCACAATACCAAAATCGGTAGCATCTAGCAAAACAGCGCAGATAGTTTACTTCTCCGAAACTACTCAGCAAAACAGTGGAAGGTGGGGAAAACATTTAACCTAGCCAAGAGAAAAGCCTTCCAATATTTAGGAATGGTGAACTGATAACAATAAGATGAAAGGCGGCCTCAGCTCGGGATGAATCTCTGTTTGCCATGAGGAAAATCCTAGGTTCAAACTGTGGCATCTCCAGTTAAAAAGGACCAGACCCTGGGTGATGTGGAAGAAGAAGAGGGTTTGGGATTTATTCCCCAACTTTCTCTCCTGAGCAGCAGTGGTGTAGGAGGTTAAGAGCTCGTGTATCTAATCTGGAGGAACCGGGTTTGATTCCCAGCTCTGCCACCTGAGCTGTGGAGGCTTATCTGGGGAATTCAGATTAGCCTGTGCACTCCCACACATGCCAGCTGGGTGACCTTGGGCTAGTCACAGCTTCTCAGAGCTCTCTCAGCCCCACCTACCTCACAGGGTGTTTGTTGTGAGGGGGGAAGGGCAAGGAGATTGTAATCCCCTTTGAGTCTCCTACAGGAGAGAAAGGGGGGATAGAAATCCAAACTCCTCCTTTTCTTCTTCTTCTTCTTCTTCTTCTTCTTCTTCTTCTTCTTCTTCTTCTTCTTCTTCTTCTTCTTCTTCTTCTTCTTCTTCTTCTTCTTCTTCTTCTTCTTCTGCAAGAAGACTCAAGGCAGCTTACAAACTCCTTTCCCTTCCTCTCCCCACAACAGACACCTGGTGAGGTGGGTGGGGCTGAGAGAGTTCCAAAGAACTGTGACTAGCCCAAGGTCCCCCAGCAGCAATGTAGGAGGTCAGCACCACACCTGGTTCACCAGATAAGCCTCTGCCACTGAGGGGAATCAAACCCAGTTCTCCAGATTAGAATCCACCTGCCCTTAACCACTACACCACGCTGGCTCTCCTGAATAGGCAGAATTGACTTTGGCCAACTATAAATGTTTCCGTGTGTTTGGGGAAAGCGCTGTGGCTCAGGGGTAGAACATCTCCTTGACATGCAGAAGGCCACAGGTTGAATCCCCAGCGTCTCCAGTGAAAAGGACCAGGCAGGAGGTGGCAGGGAGGACCACAGTTGCTGCGAGTCTGAGTAGGCAAGACTGACCTAACCAATTCAGTATCAGGAAGCTGCATGTGTGTTCAGACGCGTTCAAGGGTAGACGGAGGCACAACCCACGCCCTCACACGCAACATACCCCAAAGGAAAAAATATTCAATTTGTTTTCTAATTTGTTTCCTGCGTTTCGGCCCTTCAACACCCTGCAGAAAGATAAATAAGTTTTTTTAAAAAAATTTACTTTGTTTTATAGCTTGTTCCTCGACGATAATATCACAGGGGAGGGAGACAGTATGGAGGGAAATAGATGATTTAAAGACTGATGTCATAACAGTGTAAGAATCTGTACAATATTGTTTTGGTCCCTTCTCCTTTTGAAAAAGAGAGGAACCTATGTCTATTTTCTGTATTCCTTTTTTAGTATGTTTTTGTTACTTTTTTGTTTGCCTCTTCCTTCATATATAAAATTATTCAAACTATTTAATGAGAACAGTTTTATATTTGGTTAAAATTTAATAAAAAATATTTTTTTAAAAAAACAACTAACAATTAAAAAAAATGGAATGTTGTGTTTTTTTTCTGTGTTGTGTGGGCGTGTTCCAGTAGCATTTTCTCCTGATGTTTCGCCTGCATCCGTTCAGCCCCAAATGCAGGTGAAACGTCAGGATCACACTTAAAAACCATTAAAAACAACCCCCATTCAAATAAATATATATAACACTTTAAATATGTAGAAACATAACAACACAGGTGAGGAAGGAGGGACCATTGAAGGAACCCTGCGTACT
Organism: Sphaerodactylus townsendi; assembly: GCF_021028975.2. Taxonomy (NCBI): domain Eukaryota; kingdom Metazoa; phylum Chordata; class Lepidosauria; order Squamata; family Sphaerodactylidae; genus Sphaerodactylus; species Sphaerodactylus townsendi. The sequence continues at coordinate 179,963,702 of NC_059426.1, forward strand.
CCCTCCCTTTCTTTCTGGCCTTTAGATCAGGCCCCTGTTTTTAACCAAATTTATATTTGTCGTAACTGCTGCTTGAGTTTTAATGGGTTTAATGGGTTTAAGTTTTATGTTGTTTTGATTTGCTGTCTTGGAGAACAGCCATATTGTGAGCCGCCTCGAGCCCTTTGGGGATGAGGCGGCCTATAAGTTTAATAAACAAACAAACAAACAAACAAACCCCACCCCCACCCCCCCAAAAAAAGAAGTCTACTAAGCGGAGGCCACTAGAATGGGCTGTGGCATCAGCCGGGTTTGTGAGCAGTTAATTTCCCCCCCTCGTTTCCCTCTGTGCCCTTTTAAATTGCAGGGAGCAGCGGAAGCAGCAGGAGGGAAGCGGCTGTGATGAGAAAGGCTAATTGTGATTAAAAATAGTCAGTGGCCTTTCCCACACACTGCATTTATCCCATATTTGAGGTGTTGTCGATCCAGCCGTGTCCCACAAATTGTGTCCGCACCACCTCCCTTGCAAATGTTTTTGTTTGGTTTGGCCAGTTTCATCTTGTCGCAAAAGAGGTAATTTGTTGTTGCGGGGGGGGGGGGGTCACATCAGTCATGACAAGGGGAATGGTTATCCTAATTTACAGTCTGTCCTGAGTGGTCACGGCAACCTCGGTTCTCCGTTTGGAAAACTGCCTCGCTGCCTTCTCTGAGATCCTCTGATCTGCACTTCCAGCCAAGCGCCATTTTTATTGCACGCCGGAGAATCTCTCCATTACGAGTACAGTCAGTACATTTTCTTCAGCCGCTCTAAATTTTCAAAAAAGTTAGCATTCACAATGGAACAATCCATTTGGGTGCTGTGTGGTTTCCGGGCTGTGTGGCCGTGTTCTAGCAGCATTCTCTCCTGACGTTTCGCCTGCATCTGTGACTGGCGTCTGAAGAGCCTCTGAAGATGCCAGAGAGTTCCAGAGAGAGATCCAGAGAGATTCCAGAGAGATCCTCTGTAGATGCCAGCCACAGATGCAGGCAAAAAGTCAGGAGAAAATGCTGCTAGAACACGGCCAGACAGCCCGGAAACCACACAGCACCCCAGTGATTCTGGCCGTGAAAGCCTTCGACAATGCACAATCCATTGTTTTGCACCACAAACAGAGGTGTGATGCACCATATGCTCATCTCCATGCCTGCCCCCAAAACCCAGAGACCCAGCCCTCAAGAAAAGAAAAGGCTGGGATCTTCTCGATTCTGGCCGTTGACTTTGGCAACATTAACCTTGCTCTCACTTGCCCATTCACACCAGCACCCTCTGCTTTAGCTGTTCTGATGGCTCTTGGAAAAAGGACTCACACTCCTAGGGGTTACCAGCACAGCAACAATTAAAAAGTGCCCAGTGGCATACTCTGCCACAAGCCAGAGCCACGGATTGCTCACTAGAGTGGCACAGCTGGCTGGATTTCCAGTTCATATGTAACTCCCCTGCTTAGAATGGGTTGACCCAGAAAGGGGTGGAGACTCAAAGCAGCAGGAGGCTGCAGAGCTCATGTAGTTTGGAGGAGACAAGGCTACCAGACTCAGACCCTGGTTTGTATAAGCCCTTAACACTTTGTTAAGGGGTTTTGTGTTTGTAATGGGTGAGAGTTCTCCTGGAAACCTTCATCATGTTGAATCCTGTTCCCCAAGCCCTTGGAGTCTTCAGGAGCCAACCCACTTGCAAAGAAGAATTGGACTAGGCAGTATCAGTAGACTGTAAATAGAAGGACTTGAAAATGCAACCTGAACAGGACCTTCAAGTGTGACGCGCACGTTGATGTTATAAGTCTGATATGGCGAACCTTTTTTACACTTCAGATGTCATGGACTACAATTTATCAGTCTTCCTTCCAGCATGGCCAATTGGCCATGCTGGAAGGGGCTGATGGGAATTGTAGTCCATAACATCTGAAGTGCCAAAGGTTCGCCACCACTCTTATATGTTATATGTTAAGAAAGTAAACCATTTTGTTTTTAAAATTTGTTGTTGCAAACTCATTCCAAGTTCTGCCCCACAGAACCCACAGATAGGGTTACACATACTCTGTTGATGTGAAAGTCTGGACAGTTACCTTCAACCTTCTTCATGTCTGATTCCATCCAATTTAGTTTTCCAGTTGGAAAGAAAATGGTTAGTATCTGGATATGAAAACTACGTGGTGGTGATTGGGGCAGAGTCTGGGCATACATTGGAAAGTGCTTCACTTTGCTACATTTTGCTCTTATTTCAGAGAATTTTGGAGCTACTTCAGAGGGGGGAAAACTCTGAGTTGTTGTTATGATATCGTAGCCACTGTGGATATCTGAGAGCGAAGGAAGACGCTGCAGAAAACCTCAGAGTAGAGGAACAGATATGAAAAGGGCTTTTATGTTAACATTTCAGGCTTTTCAAAATCCTCTTTTTCCTAGTGAAACTGTTCACCAAAGAACATGCAGGTCTGTAGGGATATACAGAGTACAGAGCGAAGAAAGAACAAAAATCGCACAATGCTGTAGAGTTTTAAACAACCCAAAGACAACGGCAGCAGGAGGAGAACGAGTGGTAGAAGATGCGTGTCTGACAGGGATCAATCACACTCCTACAAGGAGGGTATTTTGCAATACGTGTGTGTGTGTGTGTGTGTGTGTGTGTGTGTGTGTGTGTGTGTGTGTGTGTGTGTGTGTGTGTGTGGCTAAAAAGTCCTCCTGAAGGACTGGGCCAGAATGGCCAGCATTGAGAGCCTGCGTGGTTTAATCATTACGAATGGTGGAGAACCAAGTTTGATTCCCCTCCCTCCTCCACATGCAGCCTGCTGGGTGACCTTGGGTTAGTCCCAGGCCGTTTCCCCACCCACCTTTTGTTGCGCGCTACAGTTGCCCCAATTCTGCCGCCCTTGCGACCCCTCAGCATGTGTCATTTCTGTTCCTGTTTGGAACAGCGTTTTTTGGGAATCCCCGCACGACTATCTGCAGTGGGGAGCGTGACTGTGCGCTCAAAAACACCCAAAGCTTGCAAAACCGTTTTGCCTCTGCTTTTTTTTTAAAGCGAGGAAATGGCCCCAGTTTTTTCCGAACTTTCAGCCCCACCTACCTCACAAGGGAGAGGAAGGGAAGATGATTGTGAACTGCTTTGTGATTATGTATTGTCGAAGGCTTTCACGGCTGGAATCACTGGGGTGCTGTGTGGTTTCCGGGCTGTCTGGCCGTGTTCTAGCAGCATTCTCTCCTGACGTTTCGCCTGCATCTGTGGCTGAATGCATCTTCAGAGGATCTGATGTTGGGAAAGCAAGTGGAGTATATATACCTGTTGGAGTGTCCAGGGTGGGTGAAGAAACATTGTCTGTGAGTAACAAAGAAGACAGCCAGGTCAATAGGTGAGGGCATCTGAATAGAAGTATGAGTAACAATGAAGTCTATAGCATGGGAGTAACAATGGAGATGGCAAGGTCAATAGGTGGGAGCATCTGAATAGAAGTATCCTGGCCTTTGTTTCCTTTGTCTATAGTCATCCTATGTTTGTGTGGAGCTGGTTAGACACTGTCTTGACTCTAGTATTTTTCAACACTGGCAGCCAAGTTCTGTTCATTTTCATGGTTTCTTCCTTTCTGTTGAAATTGTCCATGTGCTTATGGATTTCAATTGCTTCTCTGTGTAGTCTAACATAGTGATTCTTTGAAGGAGAGTAAAGTGGGGTATAAATCCAAACTCTTCTTCTTCTACCATAGCTGAGGAAGGCTGACAAGGGTGGCGGCACTCTTTTATCGATCCACGATGTTGTCAAGACTTCACCTGGGGCCTGGCCGTGCATTCGTGACCGGGGGCGGGGCTGGGAGAAGGTGATGCCTGATGGATGTGTGTTCCTTTGGCATGCTTTGGCTTTGCTTGCGGTTTAAAGGAATGGTTGCTTTTCTCTGAGCCACAACACTGAGTTCCTGATTGGGCTCTGACCTTGGAGACGTGGCGCGGCTGGGCAAAGGGAAACTCTTTCTGTTGGGTGGGGTGCTGTGGGGGAGGGTAAAGAATGGGGTTTTAACTAGTGGCAGGGACGTTTGAATTTCAGTTCAGCAACGCTTGAGTGCAGCTTCATCGTTACTCTGATACAACAAACTGATTTTGTTTGAACCCAAGTCTGGTTATTGGGCAGGAGGTTGACGGCTACGATGGCCACAGAGGAAGACGTAAATCTGTACGCTGAACACATACTGCTAAAAAAATAACAAGATACTGCTATACAAATCCAAACTGGTTCTTTATATGTCACAAATAAAAATACTTCACCATTAACATCAGGGATTAGCATGTAAAGCCTTTGTACAATAGCGTCTGTTGCTAACCTTACACCTCACTTTTCAAACAATCCTATTAGAAAGAAAAAAAACATACTAATCCATTGCCTTTATGTTTCTTGAGGGTTCTCAATACCACAGGGGGTCAGAGTGAATCCTTAACCACGAGTACCAGCACCGCAGAATGAACGTCTGGGGCTCAGCAGCCGTTTCCCACAGTCCTCATCTGGAACTGATGTCTCAGACAGAAAGAGAAATGTAGGAAGATGATATTCCAAACTCCCACCGTTGTGTGTGTGTGCGTGCGTGCGTGCGTGCGTGCGTGCGTGCGTGCGTGCGTGTGTGTGTGTGTGTGTGTGTGTGTGTGAGTGGAATTCTACTGGAAAGAATTGGGGATTGTTTCAGAACTGGCTTACTTGTTATATTTCTTACGTTTATTCCACTGAGTATTGTTTCTACCGCTGTTTTAAAGGTTTTAGTTATTTTATGATTGTACTGTGATCGTGTGTTGTGCACTGCCCGGAGCCCTTTGGGGATAGGGTGGTATAAAAACCCAAAGAATGAATGAATGAATGAATGAATGAATGAATGAATGAATGAATGAATGAATGAATGAATGAATGAATGAATGTCAGGTTGAGGGCTCCATGCAATGGATTTCATCCATCAGCAGTGTTTATTGAAATGGACACCTGAAGCCTGGCTTTGCAAAAGTCAGTTCTAAATCAATCAAAGACTTTACGGCTCTGGCACTGGCCTGGTGGAACACTCTCCCTCCAGCTGTCCGGACCCTGCGGGACTTGGGTGATTTCCACAGGGCCTGTAAGATGGAGTTGTTCCACTGGGCCTTTTGAGAGACCAGCCGCTGAGTGTGCCCCCCCCCACTGTTCCATATGGGTCTTTGTTCCATGTGAGTCCCTAATATCATCGAGTTTTATCATCTCCCCTCTCACCTCTTTTCCGGGGAGGGATTTAGCTTATGGTTAAGCACTAGCTTTCGTGGGATGCCTAGGTTAGGAAATATTCGCTGTTTTTAAATGATATTTTTGATGACTCTATCCTAATGATTTTATGTATACCGTTTTTATGTTGTACACCGCCCAGAGCCCTCTGGGGATGGGGCAGTATATCAAATCTAAATAAATAAATAAATAAATAAATAAATAAATGTATGAATAAATAAATAAATAAATAAATAAATCCCCAATTCCCTGGCCCCAGCATAACTCCCCTGATGCCACCCCTTTAACCTGCCCCATTCCCACGTATGCAGAAAGCAGGAAACGTGTGTGAAAGCCGTTGCCTCTCCTCACATGGTCACGTAGGAGACAGGGAGCCGTCTGGCCCAAAGGAGAGGGACAGAGTTGCTCCTGCTATCGAGGGCTCAAGCAAGAAAGGAGGAAAAGCAGAGAGGCCCCAGTTCAAGATGACTGGAGCTTTAGCACTTAGCTTTCCCAGGCACTCTAATATTAGGCGAGTGTGTAGTTCCCACACTGGGCAATATTGAGAGCTGTTGCCGGAAGGCCCAATAAAGATCCGTCTCTCTCCAGACAGACTGTTCGCCTTAGCAATCAGGACAGTTACCTTCTTCAAGCTGATGGCCACAGGCATGGGGCGGGGGGGGGGGCTTTCAAAGGTGTTTAGACAGATTCCTGCAGGATATGTCCATCAGCAGCTACTTCCTCTTGACCTTGTTTTGTTTTAACATTTTGTCCTGTTTTATATGCCAATAAAGGCTTGTGTTGTGTTGTGTACTTCCTCTTGAACCCTACGGACTTCTGCCAAAATATCCTGCAATTGCAGAACTGCCCTTTCTTTTTGGCAAAAGAGAGGGCAGTCTTCTCCAGAGGAAGGAAGCCAGAATTGACAACCAGTGTCCTCTTTAGCAAAGAACTGGGAACCAGTTCTCCTTCGTTCAGTTGACTGTTTGTGAGCAGTTTGAACCGACGTTTTCCGGTAGCTTTTCAGGTACCTAATGCAGCACAGCACGAAGTTCTGCATCTCACACAAATCCGTCTGTGGCCCAGCAAAGCAGTTCACGGGACCAAGTCCTGAGAAATATCCGTGGGATTTGTGTGTTGGTGAACAGCTGATCAAGCTGAAAAATAAAACAAAGCACAGAAGGGGGTTTCTCTTTCCTTTCACTCCCTGGCAATGCAGGCGGACGTCCACACAGTGGCGTATCTGCCAGAGGGCCGTGGGAGGACAATTCACCCCGGACACCCCCATTGGATCACATGGGGGCGCCCGGAGGGCCCACAGCAGGCTCCTGGTCCGGCTACTCCAGCCTGCCGGGTGCCCCCTGGCCCGCCCCCCCAAGCTGCCCAGGACTGCCACCAGCTAAGGTAAGTGTGGCATGGGGAGTTTGGGGGGTGGGGCAGAGGTGGGATCCAGCAGGTTCTCACCAGTTCCCGAGAGTGTGTGCCGAGAGGGGGTTGCTAATTGGGTCCGCTTTTTCGTTAGAAATTCCAATAGGTCCAAAAACCATAAAGTCCTGTTGTTTCCTATGTGGCTGGTTAGCGAAGGTAGAAAACGGGATCATTCTCCCTGTTGGGCTGTTTTAAAAACATGTTTTAGCAATATGGTAAAGTTCCTTGTTTAAGGAAAGTCTCGTTCTTTTGATTTCTAGAAACAAAATTAAGTATTTGAAAGTATTAAGTATTTGACAGGCAGTCAATTAGAGGAGAAGTAGTTGTTTCTGTTGGCAATAGACTATAGGACTTGCTATAATGAGTTTAAATTATGGACAGAAAGATACCAGCTGGAAATTAGGAACTTTTTTTTACAGTAACAGAGAAATTATTAATGCCCCGCCCCTGGAATGCCCGGCCACGCCCCCGTCGTGCCCCGCCCAGCCCCATTGGCGCTATGCCACTGTTTGAATCCCACCACCATGGGAACCTGTTACTAAAAATTTTGGATCCCACCACTGGGGGGAAAGTGTGTGCCCAGAGCAGGTGTTGCCCTGGGCGCCATTAAACCCCCCAGCATGCCTCTGTGTCTACAAGGGGAAGGGAAGGGCTCTCACTTCTGCCAGCTTTTCCCTGCCTCCCCTGAGAAATGCCTTTAAAAGCAACAGGATTTCATGCTTGCTGGTTCCATTTGGGTATGATTGTGATAAGTCCATCCCCTCAATTAGGCCAAGACCTTAATGGCAGGACTAATTTAGTCCATTGTCAACAGAATAAATCTTCTCACTCAACTGTAACAGACGTTTCTCCCACTTGTAAAAAGCCTTTGTTAAGGGAGAGAACGTTTAAAGCCTTGACAAATCGGGAAAATAACACTTTCTGGCAATGAAGGGGCCCATTCAGCATCTCAGATGAAGAGCAGGTTAATGTACAGAGTAACAGTTCTGTTTGCATTAAGCCTGCCAGCCCTAATTCACACCTCCTCCTGCTTTGCCGTTCCAGGTGTGCCTGCTCCTTCTTTTAATACCAGTTCAGCCTGGAGAATTTTGACACCTAACTCCGATTTTATTTTATTTTTAAATTTTACTTTATCAGGTTTAAACCCCGCCCCTTCCCATATAGGCTTGGGGCTTCTTCCAACATTGGCAAAAGCATGTAACAATTCAGATATAATTGAATTCAAACTCAGGGCAAATAAAACCAATGGCAATTTAACACTTAATCTAGCCATATCTTCTCAGATGGTGCTTGGAAGGGTGCACGAGATGGCACTTGACCAAGGTGACCAGACGTCCCGCTTTTGGTGGGACAGTCCCACCTTAAACCAATTTGTCCCACGTCCTGCGGGTTTTTTGAACCGTCCTGATTTTTGGAAGGCTGCCTCTGGCGACTAGCTTTCTGAGGGGCCTCCCTGTTTCCCCGCCCCAGTCATTAGGGTGGGAAACCGGGAGGCGCCCAAGAAGGTAGTAAGGCCCTGCTTTGGCGCTACCCTCTTTAGACACATAGCCTGAATCGCTAGCCTTGGCATACCACCCTCGCCGGGTCCGGGTTTACAAAGGTGACAATCTGGTCGCCTTACACTTGACCCCCAACTGAGGGGGGAAAGGGGGAGGAAAGGGAAAGGGAGAGAAAAAAGAGAAGAAAGGGAAGAAGAGGAGTCATAGGAGAGGGAAGGGAGTGGAAGGAGAAGGCCTGACCTCTGTCTGGCAGGGCTCCTGCATTGCCTGGCATCAGCTGGCTGGAGCCCAAGACCACACCTGGGCCTACTATTACCTGTCCTATGTTAATGGATCTTTTATCTTTTTAACTGCTGTGCTTTGCAACCTAGTAAGCAGGCATCCTCACCTCGGGCCTCCGGAAGGGGGGAGGGGGAGGTTTCAGGCTGAAGACTATCGGTCAACCTTGAGACACTAGAACAGGGGTCTTCAAACTATGGCCCTCCAGATGTTCATGGACTACAATTCCCATCAGCCCCTGCCAGCATGGCCAAGTGGCAGGGCTGATGGGAATTGTAGTACATGAACATCTGGGGGGCCATAGTTTGAAGACCCCTGCACTAGAACAAAGCTCTTCCAATGGTGTAGCGCCAAGGGGACGGGAGGGGGCGCAATGCACCAGGTGTGCTCCCCTGCGGGGGCATGGCGAGGACGTGGTGGGGGTGTGGCGGGGGCATTCTAAGGAGTGACCGGGCGGGGGCATTCCAGGGCGGGGGTGGAGGGCGCATGCGTGCCCCGGGTGCAGTTCCCCCGCACTCCGCCCCTGAGCTCATCGGACCTCGTATTTGAGTTATTCTGTTAATCTGCGGGAAGATTGGGCGGGGGGGGGGAGTTCAAGTGGTAAATGTGGGGATAAAGTTGTCTGTAGTAACCGCGATCCCCAGATCTGGCTTCCTGCAGTAGTGATTACTGTGACATGATGTTACATTCTGTAAAATGGCTGCGAACTTCCTGCTGGAAATATCCCATAAGCAACAGTATGCATGAATCAACTTCATTTGCTATATGTTGCAAGTTTGTATTTTGATGCGATTTAGATGTGATTTTATACTGTTTGTGCCAAATAAAGGCTAAATGATGGGGGAAAAATGATGAAAATGTTGACAGTTGTACCAGAACCTTACAATGAAGCAACTGTAGCTGTGTCAACTATATGCCTGGCGGAACAGCTCTGACTTACAGGCCCTGTGGAACTACACGATACCTTCTATTCAACTGCCCATTCCCCCGCTTGCGCCCCCCACAGCCAGCAGGGTGGTCAAGTACATGAAGTATATAAGCTTTCCTACTTACAAATTCTGCTGAGCTAACCACCCTCTTTGATTTCTCCATAGAAACATAGGGCTGGAAGAAACCGCAACGGCCATCCAGCCCAACCCACTGCCGTGCAGGAACACACAATCAAAGCACTCCTGACAGATGGCCATCCAGCCTCTGACTGAAAACCTGCCAAGAAGGAGACCCCACCACACTCCAAGGCAGTATTCCACTGTCCAACAGCTCTTACCATTAGGAAGTTCTTTCTAATGTTTCTCTTTCCTGTAGCTTGAATCCATGACTCCTGGTCCCGGTCTCTGGAACAGCAAAAAACAAGCTTGCTGCCTCTTCAACATGACATCCCTTCAAGTATTCAAACATGGCTACCATGTCAGCCCTTAGCCTTTCTCCAGACTAGACATATGTAGCTCCCTAAGTCTCTCCTTGAAGGGCATAGGATCCAGGCCTTTGACCATTTTGGTCACCCTCCTCCTCTATCACAGAACACTCCACTGATACACCAGCTCCATTTAATTTCAGCCCTCAAAAAGATCCCAGCACTCAGTGGTCATCCTTGTCCCCAGCCCGTGAAATGCTGCTTTCCTGAGTTCCACCGACTCCAAGAGTTTTCCTTGCTTCTCCCTGGTGTTCCTGCTTCCATCAACTGATGAGTTGGGGTATTATCTGCTAAGGGGACCAGGGCTCTCTGTGCACTCTGCCCATAGTTCAGTTGCATCCAAGGATACTAGAGGAACTTGTGGATGTAATTTCTGAGCCATTATTTTTAAGAATTCTTGGAGAACAGGTGAGGGGCCAGAAGTCTGATGGCAGGCAAACGTTGCCCCTGTCTTCAAGAAGGGGAAAAAAGAAGGATCCAGGTCACCACCACCCAACATATACACTTAACATCTATACCTGGACAGGTTTTAGAACAAATTGTCAAGCAGCCAGCCTTAAGAGCATTTAGAAAGGATGGATGAAATTACTAAGAAGCAGGATGGGTTTCTCAAGAACTAGCCATGTCAGACTAACCTTATCTCCTGTTTTGAACAAGTTGCTACCTTGCTGGTTCAGGGGAGGGCCACAGACATAGTTTTATCTGGGTTTCAGGAAGGCTTTTGATAAGGTTCCACATGATGTTCCTGTTGACAAGTTGGTATATTGTGGTTGGATCCTATTTCCTGTTAGGTGGTTCTGTAACCGGTTGGCAGATTGTGCCCGGGGAGTGCTTCTTGAGGGCTCTTCTTCTCCTGGTGAGGAGTGACAAGTGGATCTGCCCTGGCTCCTGTGTTATTCAGCCTCTTTATACATGATTTGGATGAATGAATAGAAGGGATGCTCCTTAAATTG
>NC_059426.1:179976989-179979489 GCF_021028975.2 Sphaerodactylus townsendi
CTTAACACCTTGTTAAGGTAATTTCAATATTGTTGGGAACTACTGGGAAGGTAGTTGTTGTTTTGCTGTGTTGTAAATGTTGGAGTTTATTGTTTCAGGGTTTCTTTTGTGGTTGTAATGGGTGAGAGTTCTCCTGGAGACCTTCATCATGTTGCAACCTGTTCATCAAGCCCTTGGAGTCTTCAGGAGCCAGCCAACTTGCAAAGAAGAATTTGGACTTGGCAATATCAGTAGACTGTAAATAGAAGGACTTGAAATGCAACCTGAACAGGACCTTGAATTGTAACGTTAAATGTTGATGATTTAAAAGTGTTAATTGTAAAGAAAAGTAAACCATTTTGTTGTTTAAAAATTGTTGTTGCAACTCATTCCAAGTACTGCCCCACAGAACCCACAAGCTGAGGTTACAGACACACAAGCACAAGTCTAAGTCTGTCATAGATGGGCCCTCAGGAACCAACAGACAGTCCGGACACAGGGATTCAGCGGGTGCAGTTGTTTAATGAGTACACAAGGCTAGGAACAGAGACAGTGACCTGCAACCTGAAACACAAGGTTAAGAACATAAAAACATAAGAATGAGCCAGCTGGATCAGAACAGAGTCCATCTAGTCCAGCTCTCTGCTACTAGCAGTGGCCCACCAGGTGCCTTTGGGAGCTCACAGGCAGGATGGGAAATCAATGGCCTTCTGCTGCTGCTGCTGCTCCCGAGCACCTGGTCTGCTCAGGCATTTGCAATCTCAGATCAAGGAGGATCAAGATTGGGAGCCATAGATCGACTTCTCCTCCACAAATCTGTCCAAGCCCTTTTTAAAGCTATCCAGGTGAGTGGCCATCACCACCTCCTGTGGCAGCATATTCCAATCACCAATCACACATTGCATGAAGAAGTGTTTCCTTTTACCGTATATACTCATGTATAAGTCGAATTTTTCAGCACATTTTTAATGCTGAAAAAGCTCCCCTCGACTTATATGCGAGTCATTAAAATTTTTGTGTTTTTACTTTGACGGCCAGCAGGGGGCGCAGTTTTTATGCTAGCGGCACCAAAATTTCAGGGTTCCCTCAGAAGACTCTCCTGATGATACCAGCCAAGTTTGGTAAAGTTTGGTTCAGGGGGTCCAAAGTTATGGACCCCCAAAGGAGGTGCCCCCATTCCCCATTGTTTTCAATGGGAGCTATTAATAGATGGGGCTACCCTTTTGAGGGTCCATAACTTTGGACCCTCTGAACCAAACTTCACCAAACCTGGCTGGTCTCATCAGGAGAGTCTCTTTATGATGCCAGCCAGGTTTGGTGAAGTTTGGGTCAGGGTATCCAAAGTTATTGACCCCCAAAGGGGATGCCCCATCCCCCATTGTTTACAATGGAAGCTAATAGTAGATTTTTCATTTCTGATAATATCTCTCTTAAAATCTAAGTTGGGTTACATTTGGACATACAGATGATGATGAGGAATCCAGTTTTGAAGGATTTTAACTCTTGTGTTTTAGCTTGGTTCCTGGTTGAGCTAAGGTTTTTGTACTTTTAAAGTTATTGTTGATACCATATTGTTCTTGTTGACCCTCTTTTCCACTTACAGAGCCAGTTTACTGTTTTTCTTTGAAATAAATATTCAAAAACATTTAACCTACTGATGCCTCAATTGATGCTGCATTTCCCACCCTCGACTTATACACGAGTCAATAAGTTTTCCCAGTTTTTTGTAGTAAAATTAGGTGCCTCGACTTATATGCGGGTCGACTTATACACGAATATATACGGTATTAGTTCTAATTCTTCCCCCCAGCATTTTATTTTTATTTAGTCCTAATTCTTCCCCCAGGTTGCTGCCACAAGATAGCTCAGCTGCAACCTCTCTTTTCTAGGCAGCCTCCCATTCCCTAGTGCTACAACCTCTTGCAGCTGGGTTACTTTAGTCTGGCTCCTGTAAGGACTGAGTATCCAAGTCAGCTCTCCCCATGGCTGCTAATCTGCTACTGCATCTCCTCTGCTGTAACCTAGCATGCAGCCGCCTCCTGCGCTGCTCCTGGGGCTCTGGAGACGGTGTGTGTGTGTGTGTGTGTGTGTGTGTGTGTGTGTGTGTGTGTGTGTGTGTGTGTGTGTGTGTGTGTGTGTGTGTGTGTGTGTGTGTGTGTGTGTGTGTGTGTGTGTGTGTGTGTGTGTGTGTGTGTGAGACAGGGCTGGCAGGGTCCCTTCTGGCTCCCTGTGAAGAGGCTGAAGAGTTCCAGAGCTAGGCCCTGGCTGGGGAATCTCAGAGCTTGGATCTGGCTGTGAAAGCTCGGCCTGAGCCTCTAGACCTGATCCTGCGGGGACTAGTCGCCAGTCAGGCTCTGCATGTACAGGTGGTGCCTGGGGATTTGGACCCAAAACTGTCCCCTCCTCTCCATCTGAGTCTTCCTCCGAGGGGACCGAGCCATCACGAACTCCTAGGCTAGCTCTGCTGAGTCCCCTTGATATGAATATGCTAAACTTATAATGTGTTAAGTCATTGTATTTA
>NC_059426.1:179984489-180066365 GCF_021028975.2 Sphaerodactylus townsendi
CCCCCCCCACCCCCCCCCCCCCCCACCCCCCCCCCCCCCCACCCCCCCCCCCCCCCACCCCCCCCCCCCCCCACCCCCCCCCCCCCCCACCCCCCCCCCCCCCCACCCCCCCCCCCCCCCACCCCCCCCCCCCCCCACCCCCCCCCCCCCCCACCCCCCCCCCCCCCCACCCCCCCCCCCCCCCACCCCCCCCCCCCCCCACCCCCCCCCCCCCCCACCCCCCCCCCCCCCCACCCCCCCCCCCCCCCACCCCCCCCCCCCCCCACCCCCCCCCCCCCCCACCCCCCCCCCCCCCCACCCCCCCCCCCCCCCACCCCCCCCCCCCCCCACCCCCCCCCCCCCCCACCCCCCCCCCCCCCCACCCCCCCCCCCCCCCACCCCCCCCCCCCCCCACCCCCCCCCCCCCCCACCCCCCCCCCCCCCCACCCCCCCCCCCCCCCACCCCCCCCCCCCCCCACCCCCCCCCCCCCCCACCCCCCCCCCCCCCCACCCCCCCCCCCCCCCACCCCCCCCCCCCCCCACCCCCCCCCCCCCCCACCCCCCCCCCCCCCCACCCCCCCCCCCCCCCACCCCCCCCCCCCCCCACCCCCCCCCCCCCCCACCCCCCCCCCCCCCCACCCCCCCCCCCCCCCACCCCCCCCCCCCCCCACCCCCCCCCCCCCCCACCCCCCCCCCCCCCCACCCCCCCCCCCCCCCACCCCCCCCCCCCCCCACCCCCCCCCCCCCCCACCCCCCCCCCCCCCCACCCCCCCCCCCCCCCACCCCCCCCCCCCCCCACCCCCCCCCCCCCCCACCCCCCCCCCCCCCCACCCCCCCCCCCCCCCACCCCCCCCCCCCCCCACCCCCCCCCCCCCCCACCCCCCCCCCCCCCCACCCCCCCCCCCCCCCACCCCCCCCCCCCCCCACCCCCCCCCCCCCCCACCCCCCCCCCCCCCCACCCCCCCCCCCCCCCACCCCCCCCCCCCCCCACCCCCCCCCCCCCCCACCCCCCCCCCCCCCCACCCCCCCCCCCCCCCACCCCCCCCCCCCCCCACCCCCCCCCCCCCCCACCCCCCCCCCCCCCCACCCCCCCCCCCCCCCACCCCCCCCCCCCCCCACCCCCCCCCCCCCCCACCCCCCCCCCCCCCCACCCCCCCCCCCCCCCACCCCCCCCCCCCCCCACCCCCCCCCCCCCCCACCCCCCCCCCCCCCCACCCCCCCCCCCCCCCACCCCCCCCCCCCCCCACCCCCCCCCCCCCCCACCCCCCCCCCCCCCCACCCCCCCCCCCCCCCACCCCCCCCCCCCCCCACCCCCCCCCCCCCCCACCCCCCCCCCCCCCCACCCCCCCCCCCCCCCACCCCCCCCCCCCCCCACCCCCCCCCCCCCCCACCCCCCCCCCCCCCCACCCCCCCCCCCCCCCACCCCCCCCCCCCCCCACCCCCCCCCCCCCCCACCCCCCCCCCCCCCCACCCCCCCCCCCCCCCACCCCCCCCCCCCCCCACCCCCCCCCCCCCCCACCCCCCCCCCCCCCCACCCCCCCCCCCCCCCACCCCCCCCCCCCCCCACCCCCCCCCCCCCCCACCCCCCCCCCCCCCCACCCCCCCCCCCCCCCACCCCCCCCCCCCCCCACCCCCCCCCCCCCCCACCCCCCCCCCCCCCCACCCCCCCCCCCCCCCACCCCCCCCCCCCCCCACCCCCCCCCCCCCCCACCCCCCCCCCCCCCCACCCCCCCCCCCCCCCACCCCCCCCCCCCCCCACCCCCCCCCCCCCCCACCCCCCCCCCCCCCCACCCCCCCCCCCCCCCACCCCCCCCCCCCCCCACCCCCCCCCCCCCCCACCCCCCCCCCCCCCCACCCCCCCCCCCCCCCACCCCCCCCCCCCCCCACCCCCCCCCCCCCCCACCCCCCCCCCCCCCCACCCCCCCCCCCCCCCACCCCCCCCCCCCCCCACCCCCCCCCCCCCCCACCCCCCCCCCCCCCCACCCCCCCCCCCCCCCACCCCCCCCCCCCCCCACCCCCCCCCCCCCCCACCCCCCCCCCCCCCCACCCCCCCCCCCCCCCACCCCCCCCCCCCCCCACCCCCCCCCCCCCCCACCCCCCCCCCCCCCCACCCCCCCCCCCCCCCACCCCCCCCCCCCCCCACCCCCCCCCCCCCCCACCCCCCCCCCCCCCCACCCCCCCCCCCCCCCACCCCCCCCCCCCCCCACCCCCCCCCCCCCCCACCCCCCCCCCCCCCCACCCCCCCCCCCCCCCACCCCCCCCCCCCCCCACCCCCCCCCCCCCCCACCCCCCCCCCCCCCCACCCCCCCCCCCCCCCACCCCCCCCCCCCCCCACCCCCCCCCCCCCCCACCCCCCCCCCCCCCCACCCCCCCCCCCCCCCACCCCCCCCCCCCCCCACCCCCCCCCCCCCCCACCCCCCCCCCCCCCCACCCCCCCCCCCCCCCACCCCCCCCCCCCCCCACCCCCCCCCCCCCCCACCCCCCCCCCCCCCCACCCCCCCCCCCCCCCACCCCCCCCCCCCCCCACCCCCCCCCCCCCCCACCCCCCCCCCCCCCCACCCCCCCCCCCCCCCACCCCCCCCCCCCCCCACCCCCCCCCCCCCCCACCCCCCCCCCCCCCCACCCCCCCCCCCCCCCACCCCCCCCCCCCCCCACCCCCCCCCCCCCCCACCCCCCCCCCCCCCCACCCCCCCCCCCCCCCACCCCCCCCCCCCCCCACCCCCCCCCCCCCCCACCCCCCCCCCCCCCCACCCCCCCCCCCCCCCACCCCCCCCCCCCCCCACCCCCCCCCCCCCCCACCCCCCCCCCCCCCCACCCCCCCCCCCCCCCACCCCCCCCCCCCCCCACCCCCCCCCCCCCCCACCCCCCCCCCCCCCCACCCCCCCCCCCCCCCACCCCCCCCCCCCCCCACCCCCCCCCCCCCCCACCCCCCCCCCCCCCCACCCCCCCCCCCCCCCACCCCCCCCCCCCCCCACCCCCCCCCCCCCCCACCCCCCCCCCCCCCCACCCCCCCCCCCCCCCACCCCCCCCCCCCCCCACCCCCCCCCCCCCCCACCCCCCCCCCCCCCCACCCCCCCCCCCCCCCACCCCCCCCCCCCCCCACCCCCCCCCCCCCCCACCCCCCCCCCCCCCCACCCCCCCCCCCCCCCACCCCCCCCCCCCCCCACCCCCCCCCCCCCCCACCCCCCCCCCCCCCCACCCCCCCCCCCCCCCACCCCCCCCCCCCCCCACCCCCCCCCCCCCCCACCCCCCCCCCCCCCCACCCCCCCCCCCCCCCACCCCCCCCCCCCCCCACCCCCCCCCCCCCCCACCCCCCCCCCCCCCCACCCCCCCCCCCCCCCACCCCCCCCCCCCCCCACCCCCCCCCCCCCCCACCCCCCCCCCCCCCCACCCCCCCCCCCCCCCACCCCCCCCCCCCCCCACCCCCCCCCCCCCCCACCCCCCCCCCCCCCCACCCCCCCCCCCCCCCACCCCCCCCCCCCCCCACCCCCCCCCCCCCCCACCCCCCCCCCCCCCCACCCCCCCCCCCCCCCACCCCCCCCCCCCCCCACCCCCCCCCCCCCCCACCCCCCCCCCCCCCCACCCCCCCCCCCCCCCACCCCCCCCCCCCCCCACCCCCCCCCCCCCCCACCCCCCCCCCCCCCCACCCCCCCCCCCCCCCACCCCCCCCCCCCCCCACCCCCCCCCCCCCCCACCCCCCCCCCCCCCCACCCCCCCCCCCCCCCACCCCCCCCCCCCCCCACCCCCCCCCCCCCCCACCCCCCCCCCCCCCCACCCCCCCCCCCCCCCACCCCCCCCCCCCCCCACCCCCCCCCCCCCCCACCCCCCCCCCCCCCCACCCCCCCCCCCCCCCACCCCCCCCCCCCCCCACCCCCCCCCCCCCCCACCCCCCCCCCCCCCCACCCCCCCCCCCCCCCACCCCCCCCCCCCCCCACCCCCCCCCCCCCCCACCCCCCCCCCCCCCCACCCCCCCCCCCCCCCACCCCCCCCCCCCCCCACCCCCCCCCCCCCCCACCCCCCCCCCCCCCCACCCCCCCCCCCCCCCACCCCCCCCCCCCCCCACCCCCCCCCCCCCCCACCCCCCCCCCCCCCCACCCCCCCCCCCCCCCACCCCCCCCCCCCCCCACCCCCCCCCCCCCCCACCCCCCCCCCCCCCCACCCCCCCCCCCCCCCACCCCCCCCCCCCCCCACCCCCCCCCCCCCCCACCCCCCCCCCCCCCCACCCCCCCCCCCCCCCACCCCCCCCCCCCCCCACCCCCCCCCCCCCCCACCCCCCCCCCCCCCCACCCCCCCCCCCCCCCACCCCCCCCCCCCCCCACCCCCCCCCCCCCCCACCCCCCCCCCCCCCCACCCCCCCCCCCCCCCACCCCCCCCCCCCCCCACCCCCCCCCCCCCCCACCCCCCCCCCCCCCCACCCCCCCCCCCCCCCACCCCCCCCCCCCCCCACCCCCCCCCCCCCCCACCCCCCCCCCCCCCCACCCCCCCCCCCCCCCACCCCCCCCCCCCCCCACCCCCCCCCCCCCCCACCCCCCCCCCCCCCCACCCCCCCCCCCCCCCACCCCCCCCCCCCCCCACCCCCCCCCCCCCCCACCCCCCCCCCCCCCCACCCCCCCCCCCCCCCACCCCCCCCCCCCCCCACCCCCCCCCCCCCCCACCCCCCCCCCCCCCCACCCCCCCCCCCCCCCACCCCCCCCCCCCCCCACCCCCCCCCCCCCCCACCCCCCCCCCCCCCCACCCCCCCCCCCCCCCACCCCCCCCCCCCCCCACCCCCCCCCCCCCCCACCCCCCCCCCCCCCCACCCCCCCCCCCCCCCACCCCCCCCCCCCCCCACCCCCCCCCCCCCCCACCCCCCCCCCCCCCCACCCCCCCCCCCCCCCACCCCCCCCCCCCCCCACCCCCCCCCCCCCCCACCCCCCCCCCCCCCCACCCCCCCCCCCCCCCACCCCCCCCCCCCCCCACCCCCCCCCCCCCCCACCCCCCCCCCCCCCCACCCCCCCCCCCCCCCACCCCCCCCCCCCCCCACCCCCCCCCCCCCCCACCCCCCCCCCCCCCCACCCCCCCCCCCCCCCACCCCCCCCCCCCCCCACCCCCCCCCCCCCCCACCCCCCCCCCCCCCCACCCCCCCCCCCCCCCACCCCCCCCCCCCCCCACCCCCCCCCCCCCCCACCCCCCCCCCCCCCCACCCCCCCCCCCCCCCACCCCCCCCCCCCCCCACCCCCCCCCCCCCCCACCCCCCCCCCCCCCCACCCCCCCCCCCCCCCACCCCCCCCCCCCCCCACCCCCCCCCCCCCCCACCCCCCCCCCCCCCCACCCCCCCCCCCCCCCACCCCCCCCCCCCCCCACCCCCCCCCCCCCCCACCCCCCCCCCCCCCCACCCCCCCCCCCCCCCACCCCCCCCCCCCCCCACCCCCCCCCCCCCCCACCCCCCCCCCCCCCCACCCCCCCCCCCCCCCACCCCCCCCCCCCCCCACCCCCCCCCCCCCCCACCCCCCCCCCCCCCCACCCCCCCCCCCCCCCACCCCCCCCCCCCCCCACCCCCCCCCCCCCCCACCCCCCCCCCCCCCCACCCCCCCCCCCCCCCACCCCCCCCCCCCCCCACCCCCCCCCCCCCCCACCCCCCCCCCCCCCCACCCCCCCCCCCCCCCACCCCCCCCCCCCCCCACCCCCCCCCCCCCCCACCCCCCCCCCCCCCCACCCCCCCCCCCCCCCACCCCCCCCCCCCCCCACCCCCCCCCCCCCCCACCCCCCCCCCCCCCCACCCCCCCCCCCCCCCACCCCCCCCCCCCCCCACCCCCCCCCCCCCCCACCCCCCCCCCCCCCCACCCCCCCCCCCCCCCACCCCCCCCCCCCCCCACCCCCCCCCCCCCCCACCCCCCCCCCCCCCCACCCCCCCCCCCCCCCACCCCCCCCCCCCCCCACCCCCCCCCCCCCCCACCCCCCCCCCCCCCCACCCCCCCCCCCCCCCACCCCCCCCCCCCCCCACCCCCCCCCCCCCCCACCCCCCCCCCCCCCCACCCCCCCCCCCCCCCACCCCCCCCCCCCCCCACCCCCCCCCCCCCCCACCCCCCCCCCCCCCCACCCCCCCCCCCCCCCACCCCCCCCCCCCCCCACCCCCCCCCCCCCCCACCCCCCCCCCCCCCCACCCCCCCCCCCCCCCACCCCCCCCCCCCCCCACCCCCCCCCCCCCCCACCCCCCCCCCCCCCCACCCCCCCCCCCCCCCACCCCCCCCCCCCCCCACCCCCCCCCCCCCCCACCCCCCCCCCCCCCCACCCCCCCCCCCCCCCACCCCCCCCCCCCCCCACCCCCCCCCCCCCCCACCCCCCCCCCCCCCCACCCCCCCCCCCCCCCACCCCCCCCCCCCCCCACCCCCCCCCCCCCCCACCCCCCCCCCCCCCCACCCCCCCCCCCCCCCACCCCCCCCCCCCCCCACCCCCCCCCCCCCCCACCCCCCCCCCCCCCCACCCCCCCCCCCCCCCACCCCCCCCCCCCCCCACCCCCCCCCCCCCCCACCCCCCCCCCCCCCCACCCCCCCCCCCCCCCACCCCCCCCCCCCCCCACCCCCCCCCCCCCCCACCCCCCCCCCCCCCCACCCCCCCCCCCCCCCACCCCCCCCCCCCCCCACCCCCCCCCCCCCCCACCCCCCCCCCCCCCCACCCCCCCCCCCCCCCACCCCCCCCCCCCCCCACCCCCCCCCCCCCCCACCCCCCCCCCCCCCCACCCCCCCCCCCCCCCACCCCCCCCCCCCCCCACCCCCCCCCCCCCCCACCCCCCCCCCCCCCCACCCCCCCCCCCCCCCACCCCCCCCCCCCCCCACCCCCCCCCCCCCCCACCCCCCCCCCCCCCCACCCCCCCCCCCCCCCACCCCCCCCCCCCCCCACCCCCCCCCCCCCCCACCCCCCCCCCCCCCCACCCCCCCCCCCCCCCACCCCCCCCCCCCCCCACCCCCCCCCCCCCCCACCCCCCCCCCCCCCCACCCCCCCCCCCCCCCACCCCCCCCCCCCCCCACCCCCCCCCCCCCCCACCCCCCCCCCCCCCCACCCCCCCCCCCCCCCACCCCCCCCCCCCCCCACCCCCCCCCCCCCCCACCCCCCCCCCCCCCCACCCCCCCCCCCCCCCACCCCCCCCCCCCCCCACCCCCCCCCCCCCCCACCCCCCCCCCCCCCCACCCCCCCCCCCCCCCACCCCCCCCCCCCCCCACCCCCCCCCCCCCCCACCCCCCCCCCCCCCCACCCCCCCCCCCCCCCACCCCCCCCCCCCCCCACCCCCCCCCCCCCCCACCCCCCCCCCCCCCCACCCCCCCCCCCCCCCACCCCCCCCCCCCCCCACCCCCCCCCCCCCCCACCCCCCCCCCCCCCCACCCCCCCCCCCCCCCACCCCCCCCCCCCCCCACCCCCCCCCCCCCCCACCCCCCCCCCCCCCCACCCCCCCCCCCCCCCACCCCCCCCCCCCCCCACCCCCCCCCCCCCCCACCCCCCCCCCCCCCCACCCCCCCCCCCCCCCACCCCCCCCCCCCCCCACCCCCCCCCCCCCCCACCCCCCCCCCCCCCCACCCCCCCCCCCCCCCACCCCCCCCCCCCCCCACCCCCCCCCCCCCCCACCCCCCCCCCCCCCCACCCCCCCCCCCCCCCACCCCCCCCCCCCCCCACCCCCCCCCCCCCCCACCCCCCCCCCCCCCCACCCCCCCCCCCCCCCACCCCCCCCCCCCCCCACCCCCCCCCCCCCCCACCCCCCCCCCCCCCCACCCCCCCCCCCCCCCACCCCCCCCCCCCCCCACCCCCCCCCCCCCCCACCCCCCCCCCCCCCCACCCCCCCCCCCCCCCACCCCCCCCCCCCCCCACCCCCCCCCCCCCCCACCCCCCCCCCCCCCCACCCCCCCCCCCCCCCACCCCCCCCCCCCCCCACCCCCCCCCCCCCCCACCCCCCCCCCCCCCCACCCCCCCCCCCCCCCACCCCCCCCCCCCCCCACCCCCCCCCCCCCCCACCCCCCCCCCCCCCCACCCCCCCCCCCCCCCACCCCCCCCCCCCCCCACCCCCCCCCCCCCCCACCCCCCCCCCCCCCCACCCCCCCCCCCCCCCACCCCCCCCCCCCCCCACCCCCCCCCCCCCCCACCCCCCCCCCCCCCCACCCCCCCCCCCCCCCACCCCCCCCCCCCCCCACCCCCCCCCCCCCCCACCCCCCCCCCCCCCCACCCCCCCCCCCCCCCACCCCCCCCCCCCCCCACCCCCCCCCCCCCCCACCCCCCCCCCCCCCCACCCCCCCCCCCCCCCACCCCCCCCCCCCCCCACCCCCCCCCCCCCCCACCCCCCCCCCCCCCCACCCCCCCCCCCCCCCACCCCCCCCCCCCCCCACCCCCCCCCCCCCCCACCCCCCCCCCCCCCCACCCCCCCCCCCCCCCACCCCCCCCCCCCCCCACCCCCCCCCCCCCCCACCCCCCCCCCCCCCCACCCCCCCCCCCCCCCACCCCCCCCCCCCCCCACCCCCCCCCCCCCCCACCCCCCCCCCCCCCCACCCCCCCCCCCCCCCACCCCCCCCCCCCCCCACCCCCCCCCCCCCCCACCCCCCCCCCCCCCCACCCCCCCCCCCCCCCACCCCCCCCCCCCCCCACCCCCCCCCCCCCCCACCCCCCCCCCCCCCCACCCCCCCCCCCCCCCACCCCCCCCCCCCCCCACCCCCCCCCCCCCCCACCCCCCCCCCCCCCCACCCCCCCCCCCCCCCACCCCCCCCCCCCCCCACCCCCCCCCCCCCCCACCCCCCCCCCCCCCCACCCCCCCCCCCCCCCACCCCCCCCCCCCCCCACCCCCCCCCCCCCCCACCCCCCCCCCCCCCCACCCCCCCCCCCCCCCACCCCCCCCCCCCCCCACCCCCCCCCCCCCCCACCCCCCCCCCCCCCCACCCCCCCCCCCCCCCACCCCCCCCCCCCCCCACCCCCCCCCCCCCCCACCCCCCCCCCCCCCCACCCCCCCCCCCCCCCACCCCCCCCCCCCCCCACCCCCCCCCCCCCCCACCCCCCCCCCCCCCCACCCCCCCCCCCCCCCACCCCCCCCCCCCCCCACCCCCCCCCCCCCCCACCCCCCCCCCCCCCCACCCCCCCCCCCCCCCACCCCCCCCCCCCCCCACCCCCCCCCCCCCCCACCCCCCCCCCCCCCCACCCCCCCCCCCCCCCACCCCCCCCCCCCCCCACCCCCCCCCCCCCCCACCCCCCCCCCCCCCCACCCCCCCCCCCCCCCACCCCCCCCCCCCCCCACCCCCCCCCCCCCCCACCCCCCCCCCCCCCCACCCCCCCCCCCCCCCACCCCCCCCCCCCCCCACCCCCCCCCCCCCCCACCCCCCCCCCCCCCCACCCCCCCCCCCCCCCACCCCCCCCCCCCCCCACCCCCCCCCCCCCCCACCCCCCCCCCCCCCCACCCCCCCCCCCCCCCACCCCCCCCCCCCCCCACCCCCCCCCCCCCCCACCCCCCCCCCCCCCCACCCCCCCCCCCCCCCACCCCCCCCCCCCCCCACCCCCCCCCCCCCCCACCCCCCCCCCCCCCCACCCCCCCCCCCCCCCACCCCCCCCCCCCCCCACCCCCCCCCCCCCCCACCCCCCCCCCCCCCCACCCCCCCCCCCCCCCACCCCCCCCCCCCCCCACCCCCCCCCCCCCCCACCCCCCCCCCCCCCCACCCCCCCCCCCCCCCACCCCCCCCCCCCCCCACCCCCCCCCCCCCCCACCCCCCCCCCCCCCCACCCCCCCCCCCCCCCACCCCCCCCCCCCCCCACCCCCCCCCCCCCCCACCCCCCCCCCCCCCCACCCCCCCCCCCCCCCACCCCCCCCCCCCCCCACCCCCCCCCCCCCCCACCCCCCCCCCCCCCCACCCCCCCCCCCCCCCACCCCCCCCCCCCCCCACCCCCCCCCCCCCCCACCCCCCCCCCCCCCCACCCCCCCCCCCCCCCACCCCCCCCCCCCCCCACCCCCCCCCCCCCCCACCCCCCCCCCCCCCCACCCCCCCCCCCCCCCACCCCCCCCCCCCCCCACCCCCCCCCCCCCCCACCCCCCCCCCCCCCCACCCCCCCCCCCCCCCACCCCCCCCCCCCCCCACCCCCCCCCCCCCCCACCCCCCCCCCCCCCCACCCCCCCCCCCCCCCACCCCCCCCCCCCCCCACCCCCCCCCCCCCCCACCCCCCCCCCCCCCCACCCCCCCCCCCCCCCACCCCCCCCCCCCCCCACCCCCCCCCCCCCCCACCCCCCCCCCCCCCCACCCCCCCCCCCCCCCACCCCCCCCCCCCCCCACCCCCCCCCCCCCCCACCCCCCCCCCCCCCCACCCCCCCCCCCCCCCACCCCCCCCCCCCCCCACCCCCCCCCCCCCCCACCCCCCCCCCCCCCCACCCCCCCCCCCCCCCACCCCCCCCCCCCCCCACCCCCCCCCCCCCCCACCCCCCCCCCCCCCCACCCCCCCCCCCCCCCACCCCCCCCCCCCCCCACCCCCCCCCCCCCCCACCCCCCCCCCCCCCCACCCCCCCCCCCCCCCACCCCCCCCCCCCCCCACCCCCCCCCCCCCCCACCCCCCCCCCCCCCCACCCCCCCCCCCCCCCACCCCCCCCCCCCCCCACCCCCCCCCCCCCCCACCCCCCCCCCCCCCCACCCCCCCCCCCCCCCACCCCCCCCCCCCCCCACCCCCCCCCCCCCCCACCCCCCCCCCCCCCCACCCCCCCCCCCCCCCACCCCCCCCCCCCCCCACCCCCCCCCCCCCCCACCCCCCCCCCCCCCCACCCCCCCCCCCCCCCACCCCCCCCCCCCCCCACCCCCCCCCCCCCCCACCCCCCCCCCCCCCCACCCCCCCCCCCCCCCACCCCCCCCCCCCCCCACCCCCCCCCCCCCCCACCCCCCCCCCCCCCCACCCCCCCCCCCCCCCACCCCCCCCCCCCCCCACCCCCCCCCCCCCCCACCCCCCCCCCCCCCCACCCCCCCCCCCCCCCACCCCCCCCCCCCCCCACCCCCCCCCCCCCCCACCCCCCCCCCCCCCCACCCCCCCCCCCCCCCACCCCCCCCCCCCCCCACCCCCCCCCCCCCCCACCCCCCCCCCCCCCCACCCCCCCCCCCCCCCACCCCCCCCCCCCCCCACCCCCCCCCCCCCCCACCCCCCCCCCCCCCCACCCCCCCCCCCCCCCACCCCCCCCCCCCCCCACCCCCCCCCCCCCCCACCCCCCCCCCCCCCCACCCCCCCCCCCCCCCACCCCCCCCCCCCCCCACCCCCCCCCCCCCCCACCCCCCCCCCCCCCCACCCCCCCCCCCCCCCACCCCCCCCCCCCCCCACCCCCCCCCCCCCCCACCCCCCCCCCCCCCCACCCCCCCCCCCCCCCACCCCCCCCCCCCCCCACCCCCCCCCCCCCCCACCCCCCCCCCCCCCCACCCCCCCCCCCCCCCACCCCCCCCCCCCCCCACCCCCCCCCCCCCCCACCCCCCCCCCCCCCCACCCCCCCCCCCCCCCACCCCCCCCCCCCCCCACCCCCCCCCCCCCCCACCCCCCCCCCCCCCCACCCCCCCCCCCCCCCACCCCCCCCCCCCCCCACCCCCCCCCCCCCCCACCCCCCCCCCCCCCCACCCCCCCCCCCCCCCACCCCCCCCCCCCCCCACCCCCCCCCCCCCCCACC
The DNA here is from genome assembly GCF_021028975.2 of Sphaerodactylus townsendi. Classification (NCBI taxonomy): domain Eukaryota; kingdom Metazoa; phylum Chordata; class Lepidosauria; order Squamata; family Sphaerodactylidae; genus Sphaerodactylus; species Sphaerodactylus townsendi. The sequence goes on from NC_059426.1 coordinate 179,996,101, forward strand.
CCCCCCCCCCCCCACCCCCCCCCCCCCCCACCCCCCCCCCCCCCCACCCCCCCCCCCCCCCACCCCCCCCCCCCCCCACCCCCCCCCCCCCCCACCCCCCCCCCCCCCCACCCCCCCCCCCCCCCACCCCCCCCCCCCACCAACCCCCTCCCCCCCCACCCGCCCCCCACCCAACCCCCCCCCCCCCCCTCCCCCCCCCCCTGCTCCCCACCCCCCCCCTCCCCCCCGACACCTCCCCCCCCCCCCCACCCCCCCCCCCCCCCACCCCCTCCCCCCCCCCGCTCCCCCCCCCATCATAAACACCACCCAACATAGTCATGGGCCGAGCATTCGGGTGGTGCAGCCATTGGTGGACACGGACAGCAAGAGGACTCATGGCCGGATGAAGGATGCATAGGGATGTGGCCCGTTGGGTGCAAAGGAGGCATGAAGGGAGCATGAGCTGCAGAGGGGAGGGGAGCTTGGACACCCCCCAAAGAAAACTGGGGTCAAAACCACAAATTACTAAGTACAGTGACATCAAAATACCTAAGCGTGAACTAACTGCACATACCATGTTTCCCCGAATATAAGACAGTGTCTTATATTAATTTTTGCTCCCGAAGATGCGCTATGTCTTATTTTCAGGCGATGTCTTATTTTTCTGTGTTCTGTTCGTCGGGCATGCTTCCAAACAAAAAACTTTGCTATGTCTTACTTTTGGGGGATGCCTTATATTTCACACTTAAGCAAAACCTCTACTATGTCTTATTTTTCGGGGATGTCTTATATTAGGGGAAACAGGGTAGGACAAGGCAGTGGTGTTGCTGGGGGGGTACAAGGGGAGTGACTGCTCCTCTTGAGCACATTTTTGAAAAGTGACACCTTTTCAAAATCCTGCCCCCTGTTCCACCCCTGGGGCCAGGGCGGCTCTTCCTCTCTGGGCTCTGGCCCCTGCGGCTACTTGATATGTGTCACGATACCTTTTTTATGTGCTCACTCCCCCTAGCTTTAGAACCTGGCTGTGCCCCTGGAACAAGGATTTCTCTCTCTCTCTCTCTCTCTCTCTCCTCTCTCTTTTGGAAAGGATCCTACTTTCCCCTCTTCCAACAATGCTCTCACCCAGTGGTGAGATCCAAAAATTTTAGTAACAAGGCATGGCCGGGGATTCTGGGGGTGGGGCATTCCTGGGCGGGGCTGTGGCAAGGACGCAGCTGCTGCGCTGGTCCTTGGCCAGGAAACGAATGCACGCAGGCGCAGGCTGCCATGCACGCCGGTGCACCTCCTGCTAGACTGCTTCAAGTTCTGAGCGCTACTGCTGAGAGGAGGGGCGTAACTAAGCCAAAAATCACGGGACAAAATCACCAACTAGTAACCCCCTCTCGGCACACACAAATCATTCGTAACCTACTCTCAGGAACCTGTGAGAACCTGCTGGATCCCACCTCTGCTCTCACCCTCCTCCTCTTTTTGGATGTGGGCTTGATAGAGGCAGTGGAAATGTGGAAAGGAAAAGAGATACCTCATTTTATAAAGCAAGCAGCATCTTTCTGCCTTGAGACTGCGACCGAGCCAGGTAGCCCCCAACCCGGGAGGGAGGCTGCTGCCCTGGGAATGGAGGCCTTTGCCTGGCACAGAGCCTCTTCTCCACAAGGGAAGGCGAGGGGGGGAGTTCCCTTGTTTTTCCTGGGAGAAAAATCTCCTTTCAGTGATGCGAAGCAATTGCCTAATTTACTCAGGATTTTTGTGCAGTTCGAATGCTCTGACTGATTTCAGCTCTGATTCGTTTTTAAAAGGATGCCTGAATTTTCAGGGATGAGATGCTTCGGGAAAAAAAGTTAGTCTAATATATACAGTGATATATAATCAATGTATACGGTAGCCTAACTTTTATATATAATATAATATATTCTATATAACTATACAAGTGTGTGTGTGTATATGTGTGTATGTATATAAGTCTGTCTGTCTGTCTGTCTGTCTGTCTGTCTGTCTGTCTGTCTGTCTGTCTGTCTGTCTGTCTGTCTGTCTGTCTGTCTGTCTGTCTGTCAGGTGCATACATATATTGTCGAAAGCTTTCACGGCCGGAATCACCGGGGTGCTGTGTGGTTTCCGGACTGCATGGCCGTGATCTAGCAGCATTCTCTCCTGACGTTTCGCCTGCATCTGTGGCTGGCATCCTCTGACACAGAGAAGTGCTACCAGCATCCGATGTTTAAAAAGTATTTACTAAAAAGAAAATGTTCACAAGCACCAGATTGAGCAAGAGATCCAAGAGAAATGAGAGATGAATGCAGTTCCTCTGTCCCTCTCTCAATGCAAAAAGTCTCATAGGCTCGGGTCGGGGTCGGCAACCTGTGGCTCTCCAGATGTTAATGGACTACAATTCCCATCAGCCCCTGCCAGCAGGCTCTTAAGCTTAGGATGATATAGCTGTCTACAGTTTTTCCATTACATGGAAAAATGTCCTTCTGTCCTTTTAAGACCTACAAATCTGTGCTACCTGCTTGGGGAAGGGGTGTGTGTGTGTGTGTGATCCATTCCGTTGTCTCTGGCTTTCCTCATTTGCATTTCTGAAAAGGGGAGTGAGGTGACGCAGGCAAGCAATAGAGATGACTTCCCCCTTCGTCCTGACCACAGGGGAAAAATGGGTTAAAACATCGCATTTAGACTTCAAGTGGGAAAAGCTATTTCTCCATGCTGAGAAAAATATCTCAGTTATTTAGGACACGACTCTAAAAACAAGTTTGTAAGAAGAGCTGGTCCCTAACAAAATGGTGGCAGAGCAATCTTTGTCAGCGTGGAAACTGAATGTCCCCCACTGGAGCTCTCAAGTGGCCTTGTCGAGTCCAGCACAGAATGACACCCAGTCTCTCAAAGCAAATTTAGATCTCACTGCCCCTCTTTTCAGGGGCAACCTGAGAAACAAGCTAGAAACCAAACCTGAAAAACAAGCTAGAAACCAAAAAGGTTGAAAAGTCTAATAGATACCTATTAAAATAGGTAAAAAAGTCTAATAGATACCTATTAAATTTTACACGTTATTGCCTTGTGCTTTACTCTTACTCATAAAAAGCTATGCATAAAAATCTAAATAGAAACTATACATTCATATCTAAAACTACACAAAATATCACAACATATGTCACAAATAACCACAAAGCCTCAATTAGGGTGTTGTGGGTTTTCCGGGTTGTATGGCCATGTTCCTGTAGCATGTTCTCCTGACTTTTCACCTGCATCTGTGGCTGGCATCTTCAGAGGACACCAAAAATAATACGTGACTTCGACAAAGTGGTATAACTGGGGTGTTGCGGGTTTTCTGAGTTGTCTGTCCATGTCCCAGTAGCGTTTTCTCCTGACGTTTCACCTGCACGGACATACAACCCGGAAAACCCACAACACCCTAGTGATTCTGGCCATGAAAGCCTTCGACAATACAAAGCCTCAGCTTGGGTGCTGTGTGGTTTCCGGGCTGTATGGCCGTGTTCTAGCAGCATTCTCTCCTGATGTTTCGCCTGCATCTGTGGCTGGCAGCATCTTCAGAGGATCCTCTGAAGATGCCAGCCACAGATGCAGGCGATAACATCTAAAGTAACCCTGCTCCAACACGGCCATACAGCCCGGACACTGCACAGTCTCTCTGCTCTGCTCTTATAAAGAAGAAGAAAAGGAGGAGGAGGAGTTTGGATTTATACCCTGCCTTCCTCTCTTGTATGTAATTCTTGTATAAATTCCAGAGGATCATTTTGGCCACTGAGTTGTGCCTCCATTTGTGTACTCCGTCTGGGTGATCTTTTTGCAGCAGCTGAGGACATGATCTACAGTTTCATCGGCTTCCTTGCAGAGTTTGCACTTTCCATTATCTGAGGAATTTGCGATTCTAGCCTTGACCATCCTAATCGCCTGCTCTTGAGCTGCTAAAATCAGTGATTCAGGTTCCTTTTTAAGAATTCCAGTTGTTAACCACAGCCAGGTCTTTCCATTGTCCAACTTGTCCTTGATCTTCTCCGGAAATGGGTCGTGCACTGCTTTGTCATGCCAGCTTCCAGTCTTCATTGTAATCATTTTTTTCTTTATTCCTGTTTGGTTCTCTGGGCTTTCAGTAAATTCTTGTTCTTCACTTCAATGTTTGTTCTTGACTTTCATTCACATAATCAGTCAGTGCATACTTCTCCTCTTTCACTGTTGGATTTACTTGCAGTAGCCTTCTGCCACCAGATTTCCAGGGAAGGTATAGTCTATCAATGTTGCTACGTGGGTGTAAGGCGTACTGCACTGTCATAAGCTTCCGAGTTTTTCTACCCAATGCATCCAAATAGCCTGTGTCCAGTTTATGATTCCAGAGGTGTACCTGATGACAGGTATGGCCCAGGTGTTGATGACCTTGATGGTATGCCTGCCATTTAATTTGGATTTCAAAATTTTCCTGACCCCCTCGGTGTACTCTCTGCTGACCAGAGTGTTCAGTTGCCTGTCCTTGATGTTATCCAGCTGCAAAATGCCCAGGAGTTTATTGGCTTCCTTTTGGTTGATGAGTTGGCCAGCAGGCATTTCTGTGCCATCACTCTCAGTGATGTCCCTCCTTATTGCCACAGTGGGGCACTTGTAATCTCAGCTTGTGGGTTCTGTGGGGCAGAACTTGGAATGAGTTTGCAACAAATTTTAAAAACAACATGGTTTACTTTCTTAACATATAACATCAAACATCAACATTTAACATCACACTTCAAGGTCAGGTTGCATTTTCAAGTCCTTCTAGTTACAGTCGACTGATACTGCCAAGTCCAATTCTCCTTTGCAAGTGGGTTGGCTCCTGAAGACTCCAAGGGCTTGGTGAACAGGATTCAACATGAGGAAGGTTTCCAGGAGAACTCTCACCCATTACAAACATTAAAAAAACCCTGAAACAATAAACTCCAACATTCACAACATAGCAAAAATAAACAACTACCTTCCCAGTAGTTCCCAACAACATTGCAGTTACCTTAACAAGGTGTTCAGGGCTTATAGAAATCAAGGTCCGAGTCTGGTAGCCTTGTCTCCTCCAAACTACATGAGTTCTGCAGCCTTCTTGCTGCTTTGAGTCTCCACCCCTTTCTGGGTCAACCCATTCTGAGCATGGGGGTTACACACTTTTCCAAGCCAACTCCATCAAAATGTCTGTGCTGAATATTCGGACTGTGTTCACTAGTGACTGGATCTCTGTGTCTGATTTCCCGTGGAGCTTCAAATCATCCATGTACAGCAAATGTAAGGTTTTTTTCTGAGTCTTCAACATTTGATATCCCAACTTTGTTTTCTTTAAAATGGGATCATGATGAAGATAAACAGTAAGGCCGACAGTGAATCACCTTGATGTTGACTGTTTCATAGTTCTCATTTCCGACTGTCCGTTCAGTTCCCTAATCTTTTTCAGTGAATGCTCGTATGTTTTCGCTGACACCAATTGTTTCCAAACATTTCACGATCCAACTACGGAGCAGTGAGTCGAACGTCTTCTTGTAATTGATCCAGACCATATGCAAATTTGTTTTTCGATTCTTGCAGTTCTCCATTATCATTTTATCCATCAGAAGTTGATCTTTTGTACCCCTGCTCCTTCTTTTGTTCCCTTTTTGCTCCACTGGCAGGATGCTATTTGCTTCCAAGTAGTCCATGATATTATCTGCTATTATGCTGGTGAGCAGTTTGAGCATTGTGGGCAAACATGTTATTGGCCTGTAGTTTCCAGGTGTTGTTCCTTTGGCTGGATCTTTCTGAATCAAGTATGTCTTCCTAGTTGTTAGCAATTATGGTTGTTGTTATTGTTATTACTATATTTAATATCCTATTCTTTCCACAAGAGTGGGCTCAGACCGGCTAACAACATAATTATACTATGTAAATATAATTTACATAAAATCATAAAATGCAAATGATAAAATTTGTATAATGCTAAAACAGTGAAAGGCCAGGCCAATATGCCACCAAAGCGTGATTTAAAGATGGAAAGAAGGGGGGGGCAGCAAGAGGGAGGGAGGCCAGCCGGCTTTAGCGAGGCATTACCTTGGAGTGTAGTGGAGTGGAGGTTTTTAAAGAGAGGCTGGATGGCCATCTGTCAGGGGTGTTTTGATTTTGTGTTCCTGCACGGCAGGGGGTTGGGCTTGATGGCCCTTGGGGGTCTCTTCCAACTCTTGTGATTCTGTGATTCTAAGACTCCCTTATCTGTCTCCCCCACTCCCCGGAGCCTATTCACAGGGCTTCCTGGGACCCCTCAAGGAGGATGGGCGCTGGCAACAGAAGACCTTTTCTGCTTCAGAAAGTTTGCAGGGGGGAGGAAGAAAGAAGGGAACATCTCCTGTTGCCAGAGGTAATCCAAGGTGATGGAGGCGGGGCAGGGCCGGGCGTAGGGTGATCTTCCCCAAGTGCTCCTGGTCTCTATCAGCCATTCCTTCTCTGTCTCCCTGCCCCGCAGTGGCGTTGGAGGTTAAGAGCTCGTGTATCTAATCTGGAGGAACCGGGTTTGATTCCCAGCTCTGAGCTGTGGAGGCTTATCTGGGGAATTCAGATTAGCCTGTGCACTCCCACACACGCCAGCTGGGTGACCTTGGGCTAGTCACAGCTTCTTGGAGCTCTCTCAGCCCCACCCACCTCACAGGGTGTTTGTTGTGAGGGGGGAAGGGCAAGGAGATTGTCAGCCCCTTTGAGTCTCCTGCAGGAGAGAAAGGGGGATATAAATACAAACTCTTCTTCTCCTTCTTCTTCCTCTGCCCCTCCCCTAGCAAACCCAATGCCCACCCTGCAAAGGATAAAGGTGGGGTTGGGGGCTTTGTATCCCCAACAGAGGGCCAGGCAATGCTTTGGGGAATGGGTCACTCTCATTGGCTGTCTCCGCACCAAGGAAATGGGGGGGGGGGGCTGACGCTCACATACAGCCTATGAGTCAGATAGCAACAGCCCCCCTGGTTTGAAATTAAATCTGTTGGCCGTCATCTCAGCCCTTATCACGAACTGTGGGATTGTTTCTCAAAGCAAAACACATTGTGGGGTTTTTTTTCAGAAGATGTACCAGTGAAAAAGCATTCTTCTAAAATACATTTTCATAGCAGTTTTCTTATAAATATCAAGCCATTTAATATTTATCCGCCTCCCTGGTCTAATGCACTGAATGAAACTATTTGTGTGAGGGTGGGGGGGAGAGCAGAGATGGATATAAATATGCATTTAACCATTCTGCCAGACAGAGTGCGTGGCAGGGAAAGTGTTCGCACGATGCGCTTCTTAAATCAAAAATGTGGATTGAACATTGCCTAAGAAAGGATCTAGCATATCATTATGCTGTGCATCGAAGGGGAGCCGGGCGCAGTTGTAGAATGTACAACAGAAAGAAGGAAATAAAAGGAGATCTGCAATGGGGGTGCCTGATTAGCAGAGACCACAGGGAAGGGCTCTCCAAGGGGCTAAAGGCCCTCTCAGCTTGCCAAGGCGACTCTCTCCATGCCGCATCTCCTTGGTAAGATGTGATGTGAGCGGCAGGCAGGCAGGCAGGCAGGCAACTGGGGGCAGGAAGCAGAGGGCTGGTGGAGGCCAGTCTAGCCAGTGGCTTCCAGAATGGGACTGCTCCAGGGGTAGGATTCAAATAATTTAACAACCAGTTTCGGTGGTGGGATTTAAATAATTTAACACCTGTTTGTTTACAAGCGCCGTTTATAGACAAAGCAGAATTTCACACAGAGTTTCACACCAGACAAGCAAGCAAGTGAAAGATAACCAAAACAGCGAAATTCCCCTTTCCCAGGCATTAAGCCAAAAGCCTCCAGCGGAAACCTTTTCAAGGCTGGACAACACACACACCACAACCTTACACCATTTTAACAGCTGGTTCTGCTCAAGGGGTGCAAACCTGCTGAATCTCATCACTGGACTTCCCTGTTGTGGGTCTGTGGTAACAGCAGGAGATGCGGTCAACTGATAGTGTTGGTTGTGGTGGGTTTTCCAAGCTGTGTGGCCGTGGCCTGGTGGATCTTGTTCCTAATGTTTCGCCTGCATCTGTGGCCGGCATCTTCAGAGAGAGGTCTGTTCCACGCTGTGTCCAGTGAAAAGGGGATGTTTACTGGGAAATATATTGTCCATGTTCCAGGGTGGGGATCCAATCAGTGGAACTTGCTATTCAAAAGTGTGGTTGACTGCACTGTGTTGCGGGAGGGAGTTTTCAGTCCATCTACATTCGTATTCGCATTTGCATTCCAGGTGGCACTGATAGCGTGCCCGTGGCACAACCAAGATGTGTCCAATGCCAGCCTCGCCGCTCTGCAGGCACAGGGGAAGGCGACACACAGCGCACAGGACCCCATTTTTTTTTAAAAAAAGAAGAAGCAGAGAGAAGCATTTGGTTCTGCAGAGCCTTTGCTGTTTGTTTGGACCTTTTCGTGTTTTCAGGATGCCGTGATGGTTTTGCCTTCATAATGTAAACCACATTGTGCGGAAAAGGGGTATAGAAATATTGTTAGGCAATGAATGGAAGGGCTATAGACCTAGAATACAGCACTGTACCGAAAAGCTGTCTCCCAGGAGTGGGTTAGTTATGTATGCATGTATGCATGTACCCTGTTTCTCCGAAAGTAAGACATCCCTTGAGAATAAGACGTAGTAGAGGTTTTGATGAAGTGCTAATTATAAAACATCCCCCGAAAGTAAGATGTAGCAAAGTTTTTGTTTGGAAGCATGCCTGTCGAACAGAACACCAGAGTATGCAGCTGTGGAGTGGAAAAATAAGACATCCCCTGAAAATAAGACATAGCGCATCTTTGGGAGCAAAAATTCTCTCAGCTCCACCTACCTCACAGGGTGTCTGTTATGGGTGGGGGGGGAGATAAAGGAGATTGTAAGTCCCTTTGAGTTTCCTTACAGGAGAGAAAGGGGGGATATAAATCCAAACTCCTCCTCCTCCTCCTCCTCCTCCTCCTCCTCTTCTTCTTCTTCTTCTTCTTCTTCTTCTTCTTCTTCTTCTTCTTCTTCTTCTTCTTCTTCTTCTTCTTCTTCTTCTTCTTTGGCTGCAGCAGAAAGCACAAATTAGAATTGTTCCAGAGGGCATTTAAAAGGAATGAAAATGTAGACAAAAGGAATGGTTCGGCTCCGTAGGTCACCTCTATAAGGGACAGGATTGTAAGATTGTGGGGTGGTGGAAGGTGCCATCAAGTTGCAGCCACTTATGGTGACCTTGTAGGATTTTTAAGGCGAGAGGCATTCGGAGGTGGTTTGCCACTGCCAACCTAGAGACCTTGGGCTTTCCTGGAGGAATCCCATTCGAGTCCTCACCAGAACCAGCCCTTCGTAGCTTCTGAGATCTGGCGAGATGGAGCCAGCCGAGTCTATAGCCATGTTTATTGTATGTCTCAGTCCACCTGCTGCCTTATGGGATGTCATTCTTCAGACTGCCGGTTTGTTTTCTAGTTCTGTACTTCTAATCCTATTACATGGTTCTTGGTTTGTCTTACGCTGTCTGATTCCATTGTCTTCTATTTTGTGTCATCCATCCTGCCCCTCAGTAAGAAAGGTAGACTAGACAGGAAACAAACAAACAAGTGAAGCGTGTCTGGGCTTGGAGAAGAGGCCCCTGAGGAGTGTGAGGAGAGCTGGTCGTGAATTTCCTGCAGTGTACAGGGGGTTGGACTAGATGACCCCTGGAGTTAATTCATAGAATCATAGAGTTGGAAGAGACCACAAGGGCCATCCAGTCCAACCCCCTGCCATGCAGGAACACACCATCAAAGCACTCCTGAAAGATGGCCTCTGTTTAAAAACCTCCCAAGAAGGAGACTCCACCAGGCTCCGAGGTAGAGCATTCAGGACGGAGTGAGGGAGAACTCTGCCTAGGGGATGGCGCAAGCCCTGCCCCCCTGCTGCAGCACTGTCTGCCTCCCCTGCCCCGGAATGCCCCCAGAATGCCCTGCTGTGCTCCCACCACACCCCTGGAACGCCGCACACCCAGGGCGTAGCACCCCACCTGGCTCCGTTGGTGCTACGCCTCTGAGTGCATCCCACTGTCTAACAGCCCTGACAGTCAGGAAGTTCTTCCTGATGTTTAGGTGGAATCTCTTTTCCTTCACTTTGAACCCATGACTCCTGGTCCTAGTCTCTGGAGCAGCAGAAAACATGCTTGCTCCCTCACCAACATGACATCCCTTCAGATGTCTCAACATGGCTATCATGTCACCTCTTCACCTTCTCTTCCCCAAACTAAACATCCCCAGCTCCCTAAGTCTTTCCTTGTAGGGCACGGATTCCAGCTCTGTGTTTCTATGATTTTGTGTCCTTCGCTGTCTCGATTCACACACATAGATGATACTCAGGTATTTGGAACCCAGGGCTCTATAGAACCAGAAAGATAACACGTAGAGGCAAATATGCCTGCTCTTTACTCTGTGTAGGACAGTGATGGCGAAACTTTTCAAGACCGAGTGCCCAAATTGCGACCCAAAACCCACTTATTTATCGCCAAGTGCCAACACGGCCATTTAACCTGAATGCTGAGGTTTTAGTTGAGAAAAAATGGTTGGCTCCGAGGCGTGCATTTCTTGGGAGCAGTCGGTGGCTTTGCTTTGAAGCAACCGTGCAACTCTTCCAATGGGTGAGTCACGACCCTAGGAGGGTTTACTCAGAAGCAAGCCCCGTTGCCAGCAACCAAGCTTACTCCCAGGTAAAGGATCGTGGTTTAGTTCTTTGCATGAAAATCAGTGGGGTTTAACAGCGTTTAACAGGGTTACCACCACTGCTTCCCCAAAACTAGGTCTTATTGAGCCCAGTGGCCCAGGCCAGCCTAGATGTGTGTGTGTGTGGGGGGGAGGACTCTGTGTGCACGTGCCCACAGAGAGGGCTCTGAGTGCCACCTCTGCCACCCGTGCCATAGGTTCGCCACCACTGCTGTAGGAAGAACAGGGTAGAAACTCACAAGGGAGGGAGAAGCAGACGGAAGGCTGCTTTGCTTCAGATGACCCTGATTTCTGAGCCATAAGACTTCTGGAACGAGGAGCGTCACTGCTCTTCTTTTGCCACCTGCTCAGCCATTTGGGGTGCGGGGGGGCTTTCTTTTGTCCCACCTGTTTGCTGGCAGCCCCGGCTGGACTCTGCCTGCTGAATTTCTGAACAGCAAAGACAAAGGACCGAGGGAGCTTCGATGGAAGCAAACTAATTGTATTTCTGGATGTTGGTGGCTGGAATGATTTGCCACTTGCCAGGTGCATTTGTCTCAGCTGCTTGCCAAGGGCTTGCCACTTACCTGTGTGTGTGTCTGTTAACAACCCTTCAAGAAATTGCGGCTCGCGGCGTCCTGTGCAATGACCATGTCCGATTTTTCACTCCAGTCCCAAATCACAAAGTATTTATTCACCAAAAGCCGGAAACCAGTAATAAAACATCTTTTAATTCTGCACACGCCAGTTTCCAAGTCAGAATAATTAAAATAATTATATTTCCTGCTGTGAGTTCTGGTCTAATTGATTGAACCAAGCAACGAGGCCGTTTGCAATTTCCCAGGAACTCTCGCACGCGCCCGAAATGTAATTATTTTATCTCTGTCACCCTCGCCGCATCAGGATTTGTGGGCTCGCGTTGAGGCCAGATAATGAAAAGGTTGCCTTCCTCAGAGATCACTCTGCCAGCCGATCTGGCCTTCACTGCTCTACCAGGGAATATCCCCAGCTTCTCCCCCCCTCCCCAAAATGAGGACTGGTTTCAGCCCTTCCAGTTGTGCCTTCAGAGCCTGGGGGGTATAGGGCTTGGAACCCCATGTTGCCCCCACAAGCACCACATTCTGATTTTCGGGCTGCCTCATCTAGTTAGTTGCCCTCCCCGTCCTGAGACAAACATGTTTGCCTGTGAAAAACTGGTCCAGCTGACAGGCTTCCAGCTTTGTGTTTTGGTTTGAGCTGTGGACCCTTCCTGATTTCACCTGAGCATTGCAGATGAATCTCATGGCACTACTAGCAGTCCCATAAGAAAAGGGGTGCAGCAGTAAATATTAGTAATAGGACCACAACTACTGTTGCACTCTGGCTATAACTAATTTTTCAAATGCATATATCTGTATACATGAGTTGTTCATATTTTTCATTGTTCATATTTTTTTAATATTTCATTAGCTATAAATACAATCATTTCTTGTCAACACCATCCAACAGGTAAGTTCAACTTATTTTTTAACAATTATAACAAATAGATTCTGGGTCATCCACATTAGTTCAGGTAAGTATATAAAATGTTGATGAATCAAGATGGACTGAATATATATCTATGTGTATATATGTTTCCGCATTGATTGAATACTTACCTTATGGATGTTGAACTGATGGGAGAGTATGAACTAAATACTTACCTGAACTGATATGGATGACCCTGAATCTATTTGTTATAATTGTTAAAAATAAGTTGAACTTACCTGTTGGATGGTGTTGACAAGAAATGATTGTGTTTATAGCTAAAGAAATATAAAAAATATGAACAATGATCCTCCTTGATCCTCCTTGATCTGAGGTTGCAAATGCCTTAGCAGACTGGGTGCTCGGGAGCAGCAGCAGCAGAAGGCCATTGCTTTCACCTCCTGCACGTGAGCTCCCAAAGGCACCTGGTGGGCCACTGCGAGTAGCAGAGAGCTGGACTAGATGGACTCTGGTCTGATCCAGCAGGCTTGTTCTTATGGAGAAGTCGATCTATGGCTACCAATCTTGATCCTCCTTGATCTGAGGTTGCAAATGCCTTAGCAGACCAGGTGCTCAGGAGCAGCAGCAGCAGCAGAAGGCCATTGCTTTCCCCTCCTGCACGCGAGCTCCCAAAGGCACCTGGTGGGCCACTGCGAGTAGCAGAGAGCTGGACTAGATGGATTCTGGTCTGATCCAGCTGGCTAGTTCTTATGTTCTTATGTTCTTAATGATATAAACTCATGTATATAGATATACGCATTTGAAAAATTAGTTATAGCCAGCGTGCAACAGTAGTTGTGGTCCTATTACTACTAGGAGTCCTGCATCAAAAAGAACACAGGTGAAGACAGGAGGGGAGCTGAGCGACAACACGGGGGCATTTGGTCTCCAGAATGCAAACAGAGACAGACTGGTTCTTCTCAGAGAGAGCCAGCATGTTGTCATGGTTAAGAGCAGGTGGATTCTAATCTGGAGAATGGGGTTTTATTCCCCACTCCTCCACCTGAGTGGCAGAGGCTTATCTGGTGAACCAGATGTGTTTCCGCACTCCTATATTCCTGCTGTGTGACCTTGAACAGTCACAGTCCTCTCGGCCCCTTTACCTCACATGGTGTCTGCTGTGGCAAGAGGAAGGCAAAGGAGCTTGTAAGCCACCTTGAGTCTCCTTACAGGAGAGAAAGGTAGGGTATAAATGCAAACTCCTCCTCCTCCTCCTCGGGCAGGCAGCCAATACTGGCATGCCTCACTTTCTAGGTAATTTCCTGATTGACCATCCAGCAGACAATGAATTTGCTATTCCTGAATATGCTCCATATCAATAGCAGCACCGTCGTGTGCAGAGAAGCGCATCAGACCTTTAACACACACATGTCCCGTTGCTGCAGCACAATACAGACTCCTGTCAGCTGGCAGGAACCTTGCAAAGGAACAGAGAGTTGGCACATCAACCCTTTAGTATGGCAGGAACTAGAATTTGTGCATATATTTACATCATTGACAGCCCACCTTTCTCACTAAGCCCCCAGGCGGATTGAAAAATAGGAAAATAAGGCAATCAGGTGGCACAAGACATGCAAGAAGTCTAGAATTACAAAGATCAGGAGAACATTCAGACAGGCACAAAAAGGCTGCCACAAAAGGAGCAGCAGTGGCGTAGGAGGTTAAGAGCTCGTGTATCTAATCTGGAGGAACCGGGTTCGATTCCCAGCTCTGCTGCCTGAGCTGTGGAGGCTTATCTGGGGAATTCAGATTAGCCTGTGCACTCCCACACACGCCAGCTGGGTGACCTTGGGCTAGTCACAGCTTCTCGGAGCTCTCTCAGCCCCACCTACCTCACAGGGTGTTTGTTGTGAGGGGGGAAGGGCAAGGAGATTGTCAGCCCCTTTGAGTCTCCTACAGGAGAGAAAGGGGGGATATCAATCCAAACTACTACTCCTACTCCTACTCCTACTCCTACTCCTCCTCCTCCTCCTCCTCTTCTTCTTCTTCTTCTTCTTCTTCTTCTTCTTCTTCTTCTTCACATTAGCACACAACATTTTTCGGTTGGTTTTAAAATGGGATTTTACTGTGCATATTTTAATCAGTTAGCCATCTTGATGGCCCTTGTGAAGGCTGAAGGGTGAGATAAAAATTTTGTACAATAAAGTGAGAAAATTCACAAATAGCGTAAAAACAATGCAAAAGTAGGAGCCGAGGCAAGAGATTCATGCAGTAAATCATGCGAGAGATGGTAGTCAAACTCCCTTGCTAAAAGCCTTCAAATGAACCATCCTATTATTCTACAACCCGGTATCCTTCACCAAAATGCACTCTGGAACCTTTCTTTCCTGCATGTGCTATAGCAGTGGTTCTAAACCTGGGGGTCGGGACCCCTTTGGGGGTCGAACGATCCTTTCACAGGGGTCACCTAAGACTCTCTGCATCAGTGTTCTCCATCTGTAAAATGGATGAATGTTAGGGTTGGGGGTCACCATAACATGAGGAACTGTATTAAAGGGTCGCGGCCAGTGTTGGGATTCAAATAATTTAACAACCGGTTCTGGTGGTGGGATTCAAATAATTTAACAACTGGTTGTTTACAAGTACCATTTTAACAACCAGTTCTGCCGAAGTGGGGCGAACCTGCTGCATCCCACCACTGGTCGCGGCATTAGGAAGGTTGAGAACCACTGTGCTATAGAATGCTGGAAGCCCCCATTCCACAGGGTGGGGGCTGCCACAGATTGAAGTTCAGTGCAGGCTGTCATCTGATCAACTTATTTGCAGGGGGCATTTTCCAAAAGCGTTCCTCAGGTTAGGTCTTTACATTAGTCCTGCTATGGACACAAACAAAGAAATGTATTTCATGGATTGACCACAACAGGGAAAAGCAAATCGTAAAAGTGAAATCACTCACTCAGCAAACAGTCAGATTTATTTCATACTCTTCTATACATTCCTTCTGCCAAGGAACTCAAGAGGATGAAAACCAGCCAGGGCTGAGTCCAGAGGCCCCTTCTTGGTTAATGAGATTTTGGGGGATATAATCTTTTGAGAGTCGGTAGTCTTCCCTTCGTCAGATACAAGAGGATGCAAGTGGTAAGCATTAGGGAAACATGTATTGTCGAGGGCTTTCACGGCCGGAACCACTGGATCCTCTGAAGGTGCCAGCCACAGATGCAGGCGAAACGTCAGGAGAAAATGCTACTGGAACATGGCCATACAGCCCGGAAAACAGACAACACTCCATTAGGGAAACTTCTATACCCTATTATTGGTCTTCCAGAGGAACTGGTGGACCGCTGTGTAATACAGGATGCGGCGCTTGATGGATCAGGGGTCTGATCTAACTGGGCTCTTTTTAAGTGGGAATGGACCTGCCTGAGCAAGTGAAGAGGGCAACTTTTCTATCAAGGCAGACGTCACGTTTACAGGGAGAACAGATGTCCAATTAAGAAACGAATTAGAATGTCCAATCGCCATGAAATAATTAAGAGCATGCCCAATTAATGACAGACATCAGAGGCACCGTTGAAATTTTCGGGCAGGTTATTTTAAAAAGCCTTTCTCCTTCTGAGCCTCTTACGACACCTCACTCGGCACAGAAGACATCCCCTCTGGTGCTACTTTGCTGGAAAAGGTCTTGGGGCTCACTCCAACTCCACCCCATCCCCCTAGTCATAATAACGTCAGGTGGGAAATCCTGGTGGCTTCAGCTACATTGCAGAGGCTGCCTTGTTTACCTGTTTATGCACACCTGAAATTTCAGGCATCAGGGAAGCCACCCAGGAGCACATCAAGAGCACAATCTGCTGCTCAGGCAGGGTGAAGGTGAAGAATCATAGAGTTGGAAGAGGCCCCCAAGGGCCATCAAGTCCAGCCCCCTGCGATGCAGGAACACACAATCAAAGCACTCCTGACAGTTGGCCATCCAGCCTCTCT
Organism: Sphaerodactylus townsendi; assembly: GCF_021028975.2. Lineage (NCBI taxonomy): Eukaryota > Metazoa > Chordata > Lepidosauria > Squamata > Sphaerodactylidae > Sphaerodactylus > Sphaerodactylus townsendi. Next base: position 180,012,180 of record NC_059426.1, read on the forward strand.
TTAAAAACATCCAAAGAAGAAGACTCCAAGGTGGTGCATTCCAGTGTCAAACAGCCCTCACTGTCAGGAAGTTCTTCCTGATGTTTAGGTGGAACCCCTTTTCCTCCACATCGAACCCATGACTCCTGATCCTAGCCTCTGGAGCTGCAGAAAACGAGCTTTCTCCCTCTTCGACATGGCATCCCTTCAAATATCTAAACAGGGCTATCATGTCACCTCTTCACCTTCTCTTCGCCAAATGAAACATCCGCAGCTCCCTAAGTCTCTCCTCATATAGGACATGGACTCCAGACCTTCTACCATTTTGGCTGCCTTCCTCTGGACCCGTTCTAGCTTGTCAATGTCTTTCTTGAATTGTGGTGCCCAGAACTGTACACAATATTCCAGGTGAGGTCTAACCAACGCAGAATAGAGAGGTACAATGACACCCCTCAATCTTGACACTATACTCCTATTGATGCATCCCAAAATCGCATTGGCTTTCTTGGCCGCTGCATCACACTGCTGACTCATGTTCAGTTTGTGGTCTACAAAGACTCCCAGATCCCTTTCGCACGTAGCCTGGTGTCGCCCATCCCGTGCGGGAGAATCCCTCAGAAGCAGGAACAGCAGGTGGAAAGATTCTGATTTTATTATTTGCTTTATCTATATCCCATGTTCCTCCCTCAGTGGGACCCCCTGGGTCGGCATCCGCCCACCTCCCCACAATAACCAGACTCTTGGATTCAGACAATGGAGAGGGGAAGTGAGGGGGTTGGGTAACGTGTCCATGCTTTTCTGGTCAGTTCAAACAATATCGCCAGCTTCCCTACACTTGTCATCAATAAAACAAGAATACTGCTTCTAAAGTATTGATTCCTGTCTTTGAGCAAGTCGGGGGTCATGGCAGTTGACAGGAACACTGCAAATTGCATGCAATCTCTGGTGCACATCCTTTTCCCCCAAACATCCCTTCAGCTCCCTCCTTGGCATCTGCGGTGAAATCGTGGAAGAGATTCTCAAGTCCAGGGTCAAGGGCCAGCCATAGATGCGAGCAGAGGTGGGATCCAGCAGGTTCTCGCCAGTTCCCGAGAGTGGGTTACTAATTATTTGTGTGTGCCGAGAGGGGGTTACTAATTGGGTCTGCTTTTCCGTTAGAAATTCCATTAGGTCCAAAAATCATAAAGTCCTGTCGTTTCCTATGTGGCTGGTTAGCGAAGGTAGAAAACGGGACAATTCTCCCTGTTGGGCTGTTTTACAAACATGTTTTAGAAATATGGTAAAGTTCCTTGTTTAAGGAAAGTAGCCTTTTTTTGATTTCCAGAAACAAAATTAAGTATTGGAAAGTATTAAGTATTTGACAGGCAGTCAGCTAGAGGAGAAGTAGATGTTTCTGTTGGCAGTAGACGATGGGACTTGCTATAATGAGTTTAAATTATGGACAGAAAGATACCAGCTGGAAATTAGGAACTTTTTTTTACAGTAAGAGTTTTTTACAATAACAGAGACATTATTAATGCCCCGCCCCCAGAATGCCTGGCCATGCCCCCGTCGTGCCCCGCCCAGCCCCATTGGCGCTACGCCACTGTTTGAATCCCACCACCATGGGAACCTGTTACTGAAATTTTTGGATCCCACCACTGGATGCAAGTAAGTTAGGAACAAAAATTGCAAGACCCACGAGCCGCCCAGCCCCGAAAACCCCACGTCAGCCAAATTATCCACTTGTTTAAAAATGCAACCCCACTTCCCCGAGGCCTGTTGTGGAGGCGCATTTCGCTTCTCCCTTGCCTCGATAATTAAGACAAAATAACCTTGGCTAGAAATAGCAAAAAGAAGAATTTTATTTCCCAGGAAAGGAAAGAATGATTTTGATGGTAAAGGTTAAAGCCTACACATTTGCAACTGCGCGTGAGACTGGAGAAACGGTTTCTTTTTAGAATACGTTGAAGCCGGGAGCTGTCAGTCTTCTGTTTGAGAATTGGGTTCGGAAGTTGTCCTCCGTTTTCTCAGACCTTGGTTCAATTTGACTACTGCTAATAACACAGAGACCTGAGCCTGCCCCTGCGGTTCCCGCTGCCTACAAAGACCAAGTGCTAGAGCTGAACAATCCATCTGTGCCCCCCCCACCCCTATAATCACAAGAAACCAGCCTGCTTCTTCCTGAAGACAGAATACAAGGGAAAAAAGGCTTTCTTTGACCCTCCTGTAGGCATTTCATAGCCTGCCTGAAAAAGCAGGACTTAAAATTCCCGTTGTTCTTCCTCCTTTTCACTCCTGCTTGGCTGATTCTGGCTTCTCCCAAACACAAGCAGGGTTAAAGGGGCATTGACGGATTTGTAACACAAGGCAAACATCGCAAGGAGCAGGTGCACGGGGGGCCCCTCAGATGGCAATTAAGTTAGACCAGGGGTAGGGAACCTGCGGCTTGAGAGCCTCATGTGGCTCTTCTGCCCTTGCACTGTGGCTCTGCGAGCCAAGCCACCAGCCTCATCCTTGCCCGCCCTGCAGGCAGCAGGGCGGGCGCACCAACTGTCCATGGTCGGCTGGGCTGCGCCGTGGGCTTCCCCTCTCACCTGCCCTGTTGGAGCGGGGTGGGCGCTTTCCCGGAGGCTGGCGAGGCCGAGCCGCCAGCTTCATCCTTGCCCACCCTGCAGGCAGCAGGGCGGGCACATCCATGCGCTTCTCAGAATGAGCGGAGTAAAAGGTTAAAAAACCCCTATATATATATAGTGTTATCTTTATTTTAAATGTAAAAAATTATTTGCGGCTCCAAGTGTTTTCTTTTCCCGTGGAAAACGGGTCCAAATGGCTCTTTGAGTGTTAAAGGTTCCCTACCCCTGAGTTAGACAAACGGGAGCCCACAAGGACTTCCAGGGGGCATTTCCTTTCCCCTATTCCATTAGTTCCTCTTACTGTTCTCTGAACGTCCTGCCATCTCCCCTTCTCCTGCCTCCATCTATCTGCTGTCTGCGTTCAGCCTTCCTTCCCACTCCTCAGCAACTTCGATCTCTGAAAATGATGGCCCAATTATGTGAATGCACAGGAAAGTTCCTGAATGCACGGGAAAGTTTTGATTTTAGGCTTTTCACCTTCAACCAGATTGCTGCCTTTTTTAGCCAAAAAGGCCAAAGAAACCTTAAAACAGCTTTTTAAGGGCTTTCTCCTTTTGGGCATATATCCAAATGCCCAGTTGTGGCCCAGCTGCAGTGGCGTACCTGCCGGGGGACATGTGGGGTTTAATCATGTGAGAGGCACAAAAACGCCCCCACAGCCACAGCATTCTGCTAAGGTGCCAAACTGACACCCCCGATGCCCAATCAGCACGCCTGTGTGTGGTGGGAGGCAGGCCAATAAGGCTTCCATCTGCAGGGCTCCGGGGCAGGGGGGACCTTGCAGGAGGGAGGGAGGGGAGCCAATGACAGGGATGGGGGAGGGGTGGTGGGAGTAGCCTGGAGGGGAGGGGCTTCAGGGAGGGGGAGCAGCTGGAGTGGCAGGTGGGCGCTGAGCAGCTGCAGGAGTAGGCAGGAGGGTCTTGGGGAGCTGCACCAACAGCCATGCAAAATGGCTTGCAAGGGCCCAGGTAAGCTGCAGCAGTGGCAGGTGCGATGGAGGGGCACTCTGTGCACCCCCATTTAATTTTAAATTGGGGGGCAGGAGCAATTTTGGCATTGAGTGCAGGGGGGGCAGGGGGCAAGTTCAGAGGGGGCGCAATTTCACTTCTTGCGCAGGATGCCATTTCCTGTAGGTGCGCCCCTGCCCAGCTGTGAGATACCAGCCACTGGTGCAGGCCCACTTGTGTGGCAGGTGACCTCAAACACGTGTGGGGTGACATGTTAACCACGTCACCAGCTGTGATACAGACAAAGACCCCATTTCAGAAGGAGGCCTCAATGATGCCTGAGGGTGAAAGAGGGAGAGTTGGAACACTAATTAATCTTCCCCCATTATGTTGAGGAACTCATTAGCATTTGAGCCTGAGATGCAAGGAGATGCAGACAGACACACACACACACACACACACCGCCCCCCGCCCCGGGCACTGGGACTGCAGCCAGAAAGTTGAACCTCAGCCCAATTGGAGACAAAAGAGAGAGGAGCAAGACGGGTGTTTTATGACGCTCCGGCCTTCTGCAGTCAGTGGAGATCTAGAAATGATTCAGCCTCCCTCTTTGCCGGCAGCAGCAACGCTGCTAATCTGAACGTGGCATGTTATACAGCAGCGAAAACACCTTTTGTGCAAGGATAACAAAAGGGATATTTATCTCCCCTATTACTCATCAGGCAGCTCAGCCCTTCTCGCTGCGTCCACAGCCGGCTTCCGTCTCCCTGAAATGCTCAAGTCTGGAGATATTTATTGACTACACAGAAATAAAATCAACCTGGCTGCTTGTTGCATATTAGCTGTGTGTGGCCGGGAGCAGAGAGGCAGGAGGCAGAAGGAAGGGTGGAGCTCCGGGCCAAAGGTGAGCTACTCTGGGACTTGGTAGGAAGCAGGCCTGCTGCCTTCTCCAGCCCACCTTAACCTTGATGCTTGTGTCTGAAGGACAGTTGTCCCCAGAGCCAGCAACTGCTGTGCTACAGAGAAGAAGAAGAACATAAGAACATAAGAACTAGCCTGCTGGATCAGACCAGAGTCCATCTAGTCCAGCTCTCTGCTACTTGCAGTGGCCCACCAGGTGCCTTTGGGAGCTCACATGCAGGATGTGAAAGCAATGGCCTTCTGCTGCTGCTGCTGCTCCTGAGCACCTGATCGGCTAAGGCATTTGCAATCTGAGATCAAGGAGGATCAAGATTGGTAGCCAGAGATCGACTTCTCCTCCATCAATCTGTCCAAGCCCTTTTTAAAGCTATCCAGGTTAGTGGCCATAACCACCTCCTGTGGCAGCATATTCCAAACACCAATTACACGTTGTGTGAAAAAGTGTTTCCTTTTATTAGTCCTAATTCTTCCCCCCAGCATTTTCAACGGATGCCCCCTGGTTCTAGTATTGTGAGAAAGAGAGAAAAATGTCTCTCTGTCAACATTTTCTACCCCATGCATAATTTGATAGACTTCAATCATATCCCCCTCAGGCGTCTCCTCTCCAAACTAAAGAGTCCCAAACGCTGCAGCCTCTCCTCATAAGGAAGGTGCTCCAATCCTTCAATCATCCTCGTTGCCCTTCTCTGCACTTTTTCTATATCTTCGAGATCCTTTTTGAGATGCGGCGACCAGAACTGGACACAGTACTCCAAGTGCGGTCGCACCACTGCTTTATATAAGGGCATGACAATCCTTGCAGTTTTATTATCAACTCCTTTCCTAATGATCCCCAGCATAGAGTTTGCCTTTTTCACAGCTGCCATGCATTGAGTTGACATTCCCATGGAACTATCAACTAAGACGCCCAAAGAAGAAGAGGAGGAGGAGGAGGAGGAGGAGGAGTTTGGACTTATATCCCTCCCATTCTCTCCTGTAGGGAGACTCAAAAGGGCTTACAATCTCCTTCCCCTCCTCCCCCCACAACAAACACCCTGTGAGGTGGGTGGAGCTGAGAGGGCTCCAGAGAACTGTGACTAGCCCAAGGTCACCCAGCTGGCATGTGTTGGACTGCAGAATCTACCCGTAGTTCCCCAGATAAGCCTCCACAGCTCAAGTGGCAGAGCGGGGGAATCAAACCCGGTTCTCCAGATTAGAGTGCCCCTGCTCTTAACCACTACACCCCACTGGATGTTCAGCTGTTGAGGAAGAGCTACTGTAGAGCAGCTGCTCCCTACCTCAGTTCCTCTAGGTTGCAGCAATTTTCTCTACTTTGTGCAAGCATATTCATGTAGTTTCAGCAGCCATCCTATGGCTTTGGTGATGGTCCCTTTGCCAGACCACACCTCCCTTTCTGCAGCTAAGATTTTTACATATCACCTTGACATTGAAGTGGTGACTTAGAAAAAGACAAGTCTGGGCCCCTGCTAGTCCATCTCATCCCCTATTTGCCAGCCACGTGCAGGGGCTTGACAAACTGTTAAATGCATCCCACTGACTTTGGGTGCACAAATAGTACTCATGAGACAAGATCCTAGAGTTAATGGACAGAAAGTGGAGGGAGAAGAGTTCAAAATGAAAAGTTATGCTGATGATGTCGTGGTGTTGACAGTTGCAAATCCCTGCTTGTCAATGCAATATGTAATGGAACAAATTTGGGGGGGGGGGGATAGACCTTTTCTGGGCTATAAAATCAACAGGAAAAAAAGGTAAACACAGTGGTGGGATCCAAAATTTTTAGTAACATGTTCCCATGGTGCTGGGATTCAAACTGTGGTGTAGCGCCAACGGGGCGGGGTGGGGCACGACAGGGTGTGGCCAGGCATTCTGGGGGTGGGGCATTCCTGGGCAGGGCTGTGGCAAGGACGCAGCCGCTGTGCCGGTCCTTGGGCAGGAAACGAATGCACGTAGGGGCAGGCTGCCACACACGCCGGTGCACCTCCTGCTAGACTGCTTCAAGTTCTGCACGCTACTGCTGAGAGGAGGGGCATCACTAAGGCAAAAATTGCATGGCAAAATCACCAATTAGAAACCCCCTCTCGGTGAACACAAATAATTAGTAACCTACTCTCGGGAACCTGTGAGAACCTGCTGGATCCCACCTCTGGGTAAACATTATTTTAATTTTTTTAATGAACGAGGAAGAGGAAGATATTATAAGGATTACAAGATGTGTAGTAATGTCAAACCCCATTAAATATTTGGGAATAAATCTGAGTGGGCAAAGTGAGACTCAAAGACTATTCAAAGATAATTCCAAAGCCATGTGGGTGACGATACGAGAGGACTTGCAGAAATAGTCTAAACTTAAAATGTCAAATTTGTTTATTTCGGATACTACCAATCTGTATACAATCTGTATGCATTGTAGAAATAGCAGAAATAGATTCATAAGTTCATATGGAATAAGAAAACAATAAGCATTAGATGTAGAGTTCTAGAAAGTGAGAAAAATGAGGGGGACTAGCTGTACCCAATATAATGCAAAAATAGAAGCCATATAATCAGAAACGGACTATTTAGGATTTGCAAATCCACTCAGAGAAGAATAAGTCCTCCAATATTCCCATTAATGTCTCCCGTAGAAGCATATTATGATAAGCACAAGAGGGAAAATAATGACTTTGTAACATACAGTAATTTTATAAACTCTCTAGGAGAAATGAAGTCTTGGCAAAAGGTGAAGAATGAAGGCAAAAAAAGTACAATGATTACTGTATTTTCAATTTCAAGATTTTTAAAAAAAGGACTTTTGAACAAAAAGGCATACCGAGAGAGTTGAATGAATTTGAAAAGCGGATAAAGCAACAAAAAGGACATCTAATGCAGACAAATTTACAAGTTATTACTTCAATCTGACACAGAAACTGAACAAGTTAAAACATGGAGGCAAGATTTTGATGAAGAAATGTCTATTCAATAATGGGATACCTTGTGGATAAAGGATTTAAAATTCACAGTGAGCCAAACATTGAGAGAAAAGTAATGTAAGATCTTTTATCAGTGGTATATGACTCTAAAGGATATTGAGAATAAGATGAAGATGGTCTGCAGTTGAAGCAGAAATAATATAGGACCTCTGAAATAAGAACATAAGAACATAAGAACTAGCCTGCTGGATCAGACCACAGTCCATCCAGTCCAGCACTCTGCTACTCGCAGTGGCCCACCAGGTGCCTTTGGGAGCTCACATGCAGGATGTGAAAGCAATGGCCTTCTGCTGCTGCTGCTGCTCCTGAGCACCTGGTCTGCTAAGGCATTTGCAACCTCAGATCAAGGAGGATCAAGATTGGTAGCCATGGATCGACTTCATAAATCTGTCCAAGCCCTTTTTAAAGCTATCCAGGTGAGTGGCCATCACTACCTCCTGTGGCAGCAGATTCAAAACACCAATCACACGTTGCGTGAAGAAGTGTTTCCTTTTATTAGACCTAATTCTTCCCCCCAGCATTTTCATTGTATTCCCCCTGGTTCTAGTATTGTGAGAAGGAGAGAAAAATGTCTCTCTGTCAACATTTTCTACGCCATGCATAATTTTATAGACTTCAATCCTATCCCCCCTCAGCCGCCTCCTCTCCAAACTAAAGAGTCCCAAACGCTGCAGCCTCTCCTCATAAGGAAGATGCTCCAGTCCCTCAATCATCCTCGTTGCCCTTCTCTGCACTTTTTCTATCTCCTCAATATCCTTTTTGAGATGTGGTGACCAGAACTGGACACAGTACTCCCAAGTGCGGTCACACCACTGCTTTATATGAGGGCATATCAATCCTTGCAGTTTTATTATCAACTCCTTTCCTAATTATCCCCAGCATAGAGTTTGCCTTTTTTACAGCTGCCATGCATTGAGTTGACATTGAATTGAAATAATCTGGCCTCCCTCTGCCCTGCCCCCTCCCATGTCATGGCCATTATCCCCAGTTAGAACTGGACTTCTCTTTGTTCTGGTAATTTATAAATGCCATTGTTTTTAAATTATGGAATTAGTATTTTATAATATTTGGAATTAGGATTATTTGGAATTTTATAATATTTGGAACTAATTATGGAATTAGTATTTTATAATGCCAATTGGCCGTACTGGCAGGGGCTGATGGGAATTGTAGTCCATGAACATCTGGAGAGCCGCAGGTTGTAGACCCCTGTTGTAAACTGTTCTTGATTGATTGGTCAGAAGCCACCCTGAACCGGAAAAAGAAAAGGTGGCATAAAAATCTAATAAATAAATCTAGTAAGTGAAGAATTATAAAAGGGCATGTTGGAATTGTAAAGCAGTAGGCGGTAGCTTTTAATCAAATGCAGTGGATGTACAGCAAGACCAAAAAAGAGCTGGGAAGATTGGGAAGATGGCAGTCCTGAGGTTGAGCCGGACTGGACTAGGACAGTGGTGGCCAGCCTTTGGCACTCAAGATGTTATGGACTACAATTCCCATCATCCCCTGCAAGCCTGGCCAATTGGAGGTTGAGCTGGACTGGACTAGGACAGTGGTGGCAAGCCTTTGGCACTCCAGATGTTATGGACTACAATTGTAGTCCATAACATCTGGAGTGCCAAAGGTTCGCCACCACGGGACTAGGATGACGAGTACAATTACCAGCTGTTGATGAGACACAACTAGAGGCAAAACCTTCCATCGAGAGTCTGTGTCATCCTGGATGTGTCCCTGATCACGAAACAGCAGGGTTTTTTTAACTGTTCCCAGGATGGCTTTTTATCATCTTTGCCATGTCCAGCAAGTAGCCACTCCCCCCTACCTGTCTTGCTCTGACTTGGCCTCGGGGCTGGAACACTGTAACTGTCTCTGCGTAGGTCTGCCCCTGAGACGCCTTCATATGCTTCAATTGGTACAGAATGAAGCTGTGAGGGCTCTAAGAAGGAGTCCACGCTGAATTGCTGCTCATCCTATTCTCCACCAGGGGCATTGGTTGCCAAATAGGCTTCTGGATCAGGTTCAAGATGCTGGTTTTAACCTTTGAAGCCCTTAATGTTCTGGGGCCCTCGTATCTACAAGACTACCTCTCTTGATATGTACCCCTTAGGATGCTTCTCAAAATTTACTGGAAGCCCCTGACCCGAGAGGAGTCCGATTGTTCTTGACCAGAGCCCAGGGCCTTTTTGGCTGCGGCCACTGCCAGATAGAACTCTGTCCCTGCAGGATGTGGCCCAGTTTCATGGGGCCACAACTTTATACCTCACAATACCATTATAAGAGGCTCTTCTGTCCCTGAAAATAAAAAGGCAGTGTGCGGTTTCCTTGCCTGAAGAGATATAGAAGGTGTGTATGGGGGTGGGGGGTGAATATTGCATCCACCAACGTGGAGATGTTCTGCCAGACACATGATTGAGAACTTTTGGCTGCTGTATTACATCCACTAGACACTGGTCAGAGCACCCTGCCCCTTTCCATATGCTCCCCTTGGTCCCCCTCACCATTTACTTTGTGGAGGGTGTATTATGCTTGGGAGTCGGCTCTGCTGGGAACTTAGAGAGCACGATCTTATTATTTGGTTTTTTTTATTGATTTGCATTTTAATTGTTTGTTTTTAAATGTATATTTGACTTGTTACCCAGCTTAACCCCCCTTTGTAGCACGGGAGGAACAGGATATAAATATAAAATATAAATACGTACAAATAAACATGTTTGGTCTGGAGTGGAAAACTGAGGCAGATAAACCACACCCTGCTGGGATTTTTAGTTAGAAGGAACAGTGATTGTTACAGACTGTTCCAGCTACTGTGGGAGTCCAGGAATCAGTTCAGCGCAACTGGTTAATTCAGGAAAGAGGAAAGCTCCCGATCCAGATGATCTCTACGTAAAGGCCTTTTAATGGAAAAAATATGAACTTGCTTCTCAAAGAAAAAGGATGGATCAATCACAACAAGGACCAAACATATGAATAACTACAAAAAGGCTGCTGCTACTGATCAGCCTGCTGAAAACATCTACAGACTGAGTGCAGAATGAATCAAACGTGCTCTAGGTGCATCACACTCAGGTAGATGGATCTGCAAGCTCCCAGAGACACAGTCGTGTAGTCCAAATGTCCTTTCAGTGCAATTATTTCTGGGTTTTTTTAAAAAAGAATTGACACGGCATAGAAAACTCTATTTATTCCCTTTGTTTTAGGCCACCATCCTTGGCTTAGAAGCAAGAAGCATCTAAAAATGGCCGAGGTCTATGAAAATAGAAGAATGCAAACATCCTTCACTGCTTGGCACCAGACCTTGCAAGCCAGATGGCAAAAAAAGCTTATTGGCAACCACAGGTTGCTTCTCTGTCACTCTCTGGGAGGGCTCCTCCACAGAACTGAGCAGAAGCAGGAAAGTGGAAGTCAAGCTATCTGGCCTGGGATGGTTACTCAAAATACGGGGGGTTCATCCCTTTTAGAGTGGGGGAATTAGCAAATAGCAGGCCTGGCTTAACAAGAGGTTGGGCAAGCTCAGAAGAAGAAGAAGAGGAGGAGTTTGGGTTTATATCCCCCCTTTCTCTCCTGCAGGAGACTTAAAGGGGCTGACAATCTCCTTGCCCTTCCCGCCTCACAACTAACACCCTGTGAGGTGGGTGGGGCTGAGAGAGCTCCGAGAAGCTGTGACTAGCCCAAGGTCACCCAGCTGGCATGTGTGGGAGTGCACAGGCTAATCTGAATTCCCCAGAGAAGCCTTCACAACTCAAGCGGCAGAGCGGGGAATCAAACTCTGTTCCTCCAGATAAGAGTGCATCTGCTCTTAGCCACTACGCCACTGGTGCTCTCAGGGCCAGTATCAGATGACGGCTGCTGGTTGTTCCGCAGGTCCACGCCTGAGTCACAATCCCCTCCTCCGGCTCCTGCTGGCCGACTAAGAGCTCAGCTCATAGCTTCCTCCTGAGGCACTCACTTTGGGGTCAAAATATAGCGACCTTTCGGGCAATTATTGAGCATTGCCTAAGCAGATCTATGCAGGAGCGGGTCCCGTTTTATTCAGCAGAGGTTTGCAAGCTTTGCATATCAGAGGAAGTGGAGAGGCGGCTGTGGGGAAAGCCGAGCACTTTGTCCAAGTAGGATATGATTAAAACCTGCTTTAAGTGCTTTATGCATAATAGATGACCTTTGAAATCCAGATTGTAAATGTTGAAGGTGACTGTAGTGCAGATGGATATTGGGCAGGGAGGGCTCGGACGGAAGCCTGGGTGCTGGAACGGGGCGCACGGAAGGCGGGAGTCTCATCCAGACAGGCGGAACGCGGCACGTACTTTTTGTTTCCTGTAGAATTATAAGTCGATGTATTCGGAAGAAAAATACCATAAGACTATAGACCCAAATAGCTCTCCGCCTCCCCCCCGCCAGCTTTCAAATCCATGCTGGTGAAACATTCTGAAGAACCTGAAAGCTATCAAATTACATTATATCATTTTGGTTTATTCCACTGAAAAGCATACTTATTTGTGTGCTTCATTTCTAGCTCACATCTCCCACTGAGGCTCAAAGCACTTTCAGAAAGAAATAATTGTGTCCCATCAAATCACAACTGACTCATCTTAACCGCAGGACCAGAGGCAAACCGGGAGAAAATGGCACCCAGGGCAACCCCTGCCCAAGCCCCACCCCCCGTGCCACGGGAAAGGCCGGGCACAAACACCCAGCTGACACCCAGCACCACGGCACAGGACCTCGTGGTTTCCAAGGCAAAGGATAAGCAGAGGTTGTTTGCCCTCATCTTCGGAAAAGCAAGCCTGGCCTTCTTGGGTGGTGACCCCTCCCAGGACGAACCTTGGCTGAGATCTGACTGGGCTGGGCTATCAGGCTACTCAAGGTATGGAACAAAATATGGAAAACAATTCAAACAACACAAGGCACCTAATAAGCAATGCAATAGGGCAAAGGTTTCAGCATTAGAGAAAAAGCAAAGCGAAAAACTCATCCAAATGGCTCCAGCATCCAGGAACGGCACTGCTGCCCTGATCTGAGAGCTTAAGAGCAGGTACACTCTGCTCCGGAGAACCGGGTTTGATTCCCTGCTCTGCCACTTGAGCTGCAGAGGCTTATCTGGTGAACTAGATTAGCTTGTGCTAAAGGGGTAATATAAATCCAGGCTGATTACGCATGGGCCAAAAACAGCAGTGGGAAAATAGTGTGAAAATAGTGTAAAAGGGTTTATACTGTTTTCACACCGTTTTCACACCACTATTTTTGGCCAATGCGGAATCAGCCCCAACCTCCTCCTCCTCCTCCTCCTCCTCCTCCTCCTCCTCCTCCTCCTCCTCCTCCTTCTTCTTCTTCCAGGCAGCAGAGAGAGGCAGGGAAAAGGAAAAAAATGGCCACCTGAAAACCCCACCACTATTTTTGGCCAATGCGGAATCAGCCCCAAACTCCTCCTCCTCCTCCTCCTCCTCCTCCTCCTCCTCCTCCCCTCGGCTCAGATTAGCAAAACTCTGGCGGAGGAGAAAATCAACAGAGGCAGCCCTGCGGGATTTTAAGGGTTGGGTAGATGATGACTAACACATTATATTTATGTATGTGTGCCTGTATTTACATTATTTATCCTCTGCCTTTCTCACTTAGGCTCCAAGCGTACTGCACAATACAATCTACTCTGACTGGCATTCAATAAACAATACAATCAGATTAAGGTTTGTAGAATCAAACAGGAATCTGGAAGCACAACTGAAGCCGAGCATCAATCTTAACGTGACTCTTTTACAGTCCAATCTGGGGGGGGGGGGAGCTGTGGAGCCGGCGCAGGTTTGTTCTGCTGTGGGTGCCCACCCTGCTGGCACAAGGGGTATATGCGCAGGTGGAGGGCCTGATACATGGGTGGCCGGGCACCCTGCCACCGCGAAAGCTGGAAGTCCCGGCCACAGTGTGGCCATGCTGGCATCTGTTGTGAATATTGGCATGGGGGGGGGCAGGGCATTCCCGAGGGCAGAGATGCTGTTGGTCAGCTCCCATTTAGGGCTTGTGTAACCCCCATGCTCAGAATGGGTTGACCCAGAAAGGGGTGGAGACTCAAAGCAGCAGGAGGCTGCAGAGCTCATGTAGTTTGGAGGAGACAAGGCTACCAGACTCAGACCTTGGTTTGTATAAGCCCTTAACACCTTGTTAAGGTAACTGCAATGTTGTTGGGAACTACTGGGAAGGTGGTAGTTTATTTTTGCTATGTTGTAAATATTGGAGTTTATTGTTTCAGGGTTTCTTTTTGTGTTTGTAATGGGTGAGAGTTCTCCTGGAAACCTTCATCATGTTGAATCCTGTTCACCCAGCCCTTGGAGTCTTCAGGAGCCAACCCACTTGCAAAGAAGAATTGGACTTGGCTGTATCAGTAGACTGTAAATATAAGCATAAGCATAAGCATTTTATTGTCATTGTGCACGCACAACGAAATTTACAGCAGCATTCCTCGATGCACACAATTCCAGACTCATGCCCCACCCTCACTTTCCCCTTCCTCCACCCATCCCTACACAGCCCCAAACACATCAACACGAAGCCGCAGAGTTTAGCATAGCCACAGCTCTAGAGTAGAAGCTGTCTCTAAGCCTTGAAAAGTCTAAGGACTTGAAAATGCAACCTGAACAGGACCTTGAAGTGTGACGTTAAATGTTGATGTTTGATATTATATGTTAAGAAAGTAAACCATGTTGTTTTTAAAAATTTGTTGCTGCAAACTCATTCCAAGTTCTGCCCCACAGAACCCACAGATAGAGGTTACACTTGCAGTCAGCGGCATCACAGGCCTGGCCCTGAACTTATGCCCCCCCCCCAACTCTTTTCTCCCTCCTCACATCTCCAGAAAGCCCCCTGGAAGCCATGGGGCGGAACAGCACCAGCAGCACCGCTGACTCCACCGAATACATTGCACTGTTAATGATACAAAAGTTATATGGTAAAATCCTAATTCCGGTAAGCTAAACACAGACCACGGTCCCTACTGACTGCTCCAAGTTATTTAAGTGAATCATTTAGCACAGTGGGACTCTGTTGCCTGCATAGTAAAGCTCTCTTGAATAAGAATTCCAGTTTGCATCCTTTCCGGGAAGCCAGGAGGAGAGCGGGCTCCTTCCTGACCTCCTGAGGTGGGCTGGGCCACAATGGTGGGGGCCACAACAGAGGAGCAGCAGTGGCGTAGGAGGTTAAGAGCTCGTGTATCTAATCTGGAGGAACCGGGTTGGATTCCCTGCTCTGCCGCCTGAGCTGTGGAGGCTTATCTGGGGAATTCAGATTAGCCTGTGCACGCCCACACATGCCAGCTGGGTGACCTTGGGCTAGTCACAGCTTCTCGGAGCTCTCTCAGCCCCACCTACCTCACAGGGTGTTTGTTGTGAGGGGGGAAGGGCAAGGAGATTGTCAGCCCCTTTGAGTCTCCTGCAGGAGAGAAAGGGGGGATATAAATCCAACTCCTCCTCCTCCTCCTCCTCCTCCTCCTCCTCCTCCTCTTCCTCTTCTTCTTCTTCTTCTTCTTCTTCTTCTTCTTCTTCTTCTTCTTCTTCTTCTTCTTCTTCTTCTTCTTCTTCTTCTTCTTCTTCTTCTTCTTCTTCTTCCTCCTCCTCCTCCTCCTCCTCCTCCTCCTCCTCTTCTTCTTCTTCTCTGGGCCATGGCTGATCTTGCTCATTTGCAGGTTGGTCCTTGCAGAAGACTCCTGCCCTGAGAGGTGATGCTGTCATTCAGATGTGGAGAGGGGGTGAAGGGCTCTGTATGGAACAGCCACTACTTTAAACTGGGCCTGGTAACTGATGCACCCCCCGTGGAGTGACTGTAGAATGGGGGTAAAATGGACGCACCACCTAGCTCCTGATTGTAGTGAGCTGTGGCCTTCTGCACCAACTGGAGTGTCCAGACGGCAGTAGTCAGGTCTGCATGTCACCGTGGTGTAGATCCAGGTGGTCAGAGGAGCTGTGTCAAGGGGTCCCAGGTCAGGCTGAGTGGCGTGGAAGCCTTCTTTCCAGCTGCAGTAACTCACTTCCCAAGCAATGCCGCTGGATCCAGTATAACCCCAATGCTCTTAACAGAGTCTGCAACGGTCAGCACAACTCAGTCAAAAGTGGGCAGCTAATGGCTTTCCATAAGAACATAAGAACAAGCCAGCTGGATCAGACCAGAGTCCATCTAGTCCAGCTCTCTGCTACTCGCAGTGGCCCACCAGGTGCCTTTTGGGAGCTCACGTGTAGGATGTGAAAGCAATGGCCTTCTGCGGCTGTTGCTCCCGATCACCTGGTCTGTTAAGGCATTTGCAATCTCAGATCAAAGAGGATCAAGATTGGTAGCCATAAATCGACTTCTCCTCCATAAATCTGTCCAAGCCCCTTTTAAAGCTATCCAGGTTAGTGGCCATCACCAACTCCTGTGGCAGCATATTCCAAACACCAATCGCACGTTGCGTGAAGAAGTGTTTCCTTTTATTAATCCTAATTCTTCCCCCCAGTATTTTCAATGAATGCCCCCTGGTTCTAGTATTGTGAGAAAGAGAGAAAAATTTCTCTCTGTCAACATTTTCTACCCCATGCATAATTATAGACTTCAATCATATCCCCCCTCAGCCGCCTCCTCTCCAAACTAAAGAGTCCCAAATGCTGCAGCCTCTCCTCATAGGGAAGGTGCTCCAGTCCCTCAATCATCCTTGTTGCCCTTCTCTGCACTTTTTCTATCTCCTCAATATCCTTTTTGAGATGCGGCGACCAGAACTGGACACAGTACTCCAAGTGCGGTCGCACCACTGCTTTATATAAGGGCATGACAATCCTTGCAGTTTTATTATCAACTCCTTTCCTAATGATCCCCAGCATAGAGTTTGCCTTTTTTACAGCTGCCGTGCGTTGAGTTGACATTCCCATGGAACTATCAACTAAGATGCCCAAATCCCTTTCCTGGTCTGACTGATAGCACTGACCCCTGTAGCGTGTATGTGAAGTTTGGATTTTTTGCCCCTATGTGCATCACTTTGCATTTTGCTACATTGAACTGCATTTGCCATTTCTGGGCCCACTCACCTAATTTATCAAGGTCCGCTTGGAGCTCTTCGCAATCCTTTGTGATTCTCACCACCTTACATTTCCAGATGTTCGCCTTCCCAGCCACCACTCTCTTTGTCTGTTCAGGGTTTAGTTTCAATTTGTTTGCTCCTAGCCAGTTTCCTGCAGCAGTGAGGTTGTGATTGACATCCTCTTCCGAATTGCCAGGAGGCTTAAATAAGGATATATAGAGCTGGGTATCATCTGCTTATTGATGACTGTTTATGACTGATCTGTTGATTAGCCATTGGTCAGTCAGATAGCCATTGCTTACATGTTAGTGAGCACGTACATCTGAAGTCATAACGTTAACTTTATTAGGGCTGCTATGAAAACTTGTTCACCCTTACATCTTTCAATACCCCTATATCAAAACAGGATGGCTCCCTATTTGTATTTTTTTGACTAATCCTATGCAGGGAAGAGCCCTCACACTTACTCGCTTCAATGTTTTCCCCTCCGCTTTATTGCGTGGTAGATTCAACAACTTGGAAATGAGCGAAAGGGTGAACAACAAATTGTGGTGAACAACAAATTGAAACATTGGCACATCAACTGCTTTGCTGCCCTAAATCTGCTAATATCAGATCAAAATATTCCAATATTCTTTCTAGGATACCTAGTGAAATGGGAGAATCAGGTAGACTTCCTTTCCTTCTGGACAATTCTGACAATGAAACTTGTGAATTGGTAGCACGATTTTTACTGGAGGTGATGCACAATCAATAATTTATATTCTATCTTAAACCTTTGTATTTGTGTACCTTTTATCTCAGGTTTTTTATTGTGTTATGATTATTGTTATGCCAAATAAAGGCTTATTATTATTATTATAAAGTGAACTCTGTTTCTTTGACCCCTTCCACACATGCAGAATAATGCTCTTTCAATCCTCTTTCAATGCTCTTCGTAGCAGTGCGGAATAGCAAAATCCACTTGCAAACCGTTGCAAAACTGGATTGAAAATGCATTATTCTGCGTGTGTGGAAGGGGCCTTTGTTTGAGCAGACCCGACAGCAGAGAGGTGACACGAGGCAGTCATGTGAGACAGCAGAGAGGTAGCAAGATGAAACCAAACGTACAGGAATGTAGATGTGTAACAGGAAAGAAAGGACTTCTTGTTTTATCTCCACGTCACCCTCCCTTGTAGTCAGTGGTGGGATCCAAAAATTTTAGTAACAGGTTCCCATGTTGGTGGAATTCAAACAGTGGCGTAGCGCCAACGGGGCTGGGCGGGGCATGACGGGGGCGTGGCCGGGCATTCCGGGGGCGGGGCATTAATAATCTCTCTGTTACTGTAAAAAACTCTTACTGTAAAAAAAAGTTCCTAATTTCCAGCTGGTATCTTTCTGTCCATAATTCAAACTCATTATAGCGAGTCCTATCGTCTGCTGCCAACAGAAACAACTACTTCTCCTCTAATTGACTGCCTGTCAAATACTGAATACTTTCAAATACTTAATTTTGTTTCTAGAAATCAAAAGAAGGATACTTTCCTGAAACAAGGAACTTTGCCATATTTCTAAGACATGTTTTGAAAACAGCCCAACAGGGAGAATTATCCCGTTTTCTACCTTCGCTAACCAGCCACATAGGAAACAACAGGACTTTACGATTTTTGGACCTAATGGAATTTCTAACGGAAAAGCAGACCCAATTAGCAACCCCCTTTTGGCACACGCAAACAATTAGTAACCCCCTCTCGGGAACTGGTGAGAACCTGCTGGATCCCACCTCTGCTTATAGTTAGTAAACTCATTTATAGAGAGCAACCGAGAATCTGCCTCTTCTGTTTGACTCTGCTAATATCCAACAAACCTGCAGCGTAGGATTAAAATTCCTCGCAGGGGAGAGGGAGGCAGCAGTCAAAGGCCTGGGGGCAGGGCGGGGGGGGGGGGGGATGGAGAATTTAGCAGTGACTGGAGGGAATGTATGAGAGCCTTTTAGAGATCCCAAAGGGGAAAAGAAAATGACATCAGTTAGGGGAAGAAAATACAGAAAGGAAGCCAGGTTCTAGGAGGGCAGAGAAGAAGGTTTTGAACAGGAGTGTGACATCAAAATGCCTCAGGGATAGTCCAGGATTTGAGCTACTTTCAAGGGTAAGCGATTCTCTAGGGGAACCAAGGATTTCACCATTGCCCTTTTTATTCTGCTCTCTCATAGCTATAGATTTTAGCAGGCATAAAAACTCTCCATACCTAAGAGGTCAGGCACAGACACTTAGACTACTGCTGTCCTTTGCCGAACCCCTTGTTAATACAAACGAGATAAAACTAGCTGTAACAACTCTGCAAATAGTTACTTGTGTTACACATTCTCTGTGTTAAATGTAATTGAAAAGGAAAAACCATGCTACTAAGTATAATACCTGTAGAATCAACTTCTGAGTTTTAATTAGTTTCTCTCTGAATCCTCCAATTAGAAAATCAGAAGAAAGTAGTTAATTATTCAGGGGACTAGTCCTCCTCTTCTATACATAGGAGGAGGAAGAGGAAGAGGAAGAAACAGAAGCAGAAGCAGAAGAAGAGGAGGAGGAGGAGGAGGAGGAGGAGGAGAGTAGTAGTAGTAGTAGTAGTTTGGATTTATACCCCACTTTTCTTTCCTGTAAGGAGACTCAAGGTGGCTTACAAGCTCCTTTCCCTTCTTCTCCCCCACAACAGACACCTTGGGAGGTAAGTGGGGCTGAGAGAGTTCAGAGAGAACTATGACTAGCCCAAGGTCACCCAGCAGGAACGTAGGAGTGCGGAAAGACATCTGGTTGACCAGATAAGTTTATGCCACTCTGGTGGAAGAGTAGAGAATCAAACCCGGATCTCCAGATTATAATTCACCTGCTCTTAATCCTTTTACAACGCTGGCTCTTGTTGTTACGTGGAACTTGTTACATGGTCATAGATGGGCAACCTTGTTGATAGCTTCAAGGCATTTTGGGTTCCATACCCACACAGCAGCCTCAAATAAACAAGTGTTTAGAAGCCTAAACTCCCCCGGATCTTTCAAGAATCCAGTAAAATTCATGAGCCTCCATGAGTGGACCATTTCAACCTGACTCTCTCTTAAGAGGTTGCTGCAGCTCTGTTCACAGAATCATAGAGTTGGAAGAGCCCACAAGAGTCATGAAGTCCAACTCCCTGCAGTGCAGGAACACACCATGAAAGCACTCCTGATAAATGATGATCCAGTCTCTGTTTAAACAACCCTGACTGTCAGAAAGTTCTTCCTAATGTTGAGGTGGAATCTCTTTTCCTGCACCTTGAACCCATCACTCCTGGTCCTGGTCTCTGGAGCAGCAGAAAACAAGCTTGCTCCCTCTTCAACATGACATCCCTTCAAGCAGAGGTGGGATCCAGCAGGTTCTCACCAGTTCCCGAGAGTGGGTTACTAATTATTTGTGTGTGCCGAGAGGGGGTTACTAATTGGGTCTGCTTTTCTGTTAGAAATCCCATTAGGTCCAAAAATGATAAAGTCCTGTTGTTTCCTATGTGGCTGGTGAGCGAAGGTAAAAAACGGGATAATTCTCCCTGTTGGGCTGTTTTAAAAACATGTTTTAGAAATATGGTAAAAGTTCGGTGTTTAAGGAAAGTATCCTTCTTTTGATTTCTAGAAACAAATTTAAGTATTTGAAAGTATTAAGTATTTGACAGACCATCAATTAGAGGAGAAGTAGTTCTTTCTGTTGGCAGTAGACGATAGGACTTGCTAGAATGAGTTTAAATGATGGACAGAAAGATACAAGCTGGAAATTAGGAACTTTTTCTTTACAGTAAGAGTTTTTTACAGTAACAGAGAGATTATTAATGCCCCGCCCCCGGAATCACGACCACGCCCCCATCATGCCCCGCCCAGCCCCATTGGCGCTACGCCACTATTTGAATCCCACCACCATGGCAACCTGTTACTAAAATTTTTGGATACCACTGGCTTCAAGTATTTAAACCTGTCAATATTCATTTAGATTTGGGTTTGGGTCAATGGGGTTGCCTTCAGCTTCTGCCTACAAAGGAAATTCTTGAATTTTGCCAGTGGGGGGGGGAGCGGGGGCAGGGGCAACTCAACCAGAGAAAAAACCTTGGTGAATGGCCTGAGCTTATGGGATTTCTTGCCTCCCTCAGGTAATATTACTGAATTTGGCTTCTATTTGCTCTGTGTCTGTGTATCACCTACGATCAATCTCCTGTTTTGTGAAAATAACAACGGCCACATGTTGTTTATCTGTTCAGCCTTTTAAGGGACTGGGTGCTGTATTCAGATTCAAAAACACGCACAGGCAGTTAGAGGAAAATGTAGTCGGATTTCTGACATGTTGAACAGAGGGGTATGCCATTCTCTTTCCTTCAGCTGAAGGTGAACCAATTATTAATCTACTCAGATATATTTAGCTCTCTATTCAGAAGGCAGGCAAGAGGCCGAAAGGGCAGGCCGAGAAATGCCTCCCACCTTTTGTTTTTACAATCAGGTCTGATGAAGCATTCCAGAGCATTGCAAAGTTTGCACCTGCTTTTGTGTTGGTTTTGTTGGTCCTGATAAAAGGTATTCAAAGCCTCTTGTCTGTGGATGCTGCCATTCCAATAGAAATCACAACATGCAGGCTTCAAGGACGGGCCAGCATGAAGAATGACTGCCCATGGGGTTAATAGATATTCTGACACAAGTTAAGGAGACGTTCTTCATTGTAAAGCACCAACCGTGGGTGAAAACGGTGATTCAGAAATCCACAGTATGTAAACAGTCCTAAAACAGCGTTCCCACTATTGCATGCATTTCTTTTGAAAATGTGCTAGATCTGTTGATGGTAAGAGATGAGTCCTCAGCGGGACTTCATTATAACTACGTTTTGTGTCTCAAAACACAACACCAATGCTGAACTCTGCCCTCTTAAGCCACTCCCCTAAACTACAGGTACAAGGAGGAGGAGGAGGAGGAGGAGGAGGAGGAGGAGGAGGTGGGTGGTGGTGGTGGTAGAGGAGGAGGAGGATATCCTCCCTTTCTCTCCTGCAAGGAGACTCAAAGGGGTTTACAATCTCCTTCCCGCTCCCTACAACAAACATCCTGTGAGGTGGGTGGGGCTGAGAGAGCTCTGAAGAACTGTGACTAGCCCAAGGTCACTCAGCTGGCATGTGTTGGAGTGCACAAGCCAATCTGGTTCCCCAGATAAGCCTCCACAGCTCAAGTGGCAGAGAAGGGAATCAAACCCGGTTCTTCAGATTAGAGTGCA
The DNA here is from genome assembly GCF_021028975.2 of Sphaerodactylus townsendi. Taxonomy (NCBI): domain Eukaryota; kingdom Metazoa; phylum Chordata; class Lepidosauria; order Squamata; family Sphaerodactylidae; genus Sphaerodactylus; species Sphaerodactylus townsendi. Next base: position 180,033,879 of record NC_059426.1, read on the forward strand.
CCTGCTCTTAACCACTACACCATGCTGGTTCAGACAGACAGACAAACAGACAAACAGAGATGTATGTATGTATGTATGTATGTATGTATGTATGTATGTATGTATGTATGTATGTATGTATGTATGTATGTATGTATGTATGCATTGAAAATGCTGAAGGGAAGAATTAGGACTAATAAAAGGAAACACTTCTTCACGCAATGTGTGATTGGTGTTTGGAATATGCTGCCACAGGAGGTGGTGATGGCCACTAACCTGGATAGCTTTAAAAAGGGCTTGGACAGATTTATGGAGGAGAAGTCGATCTATGGCTACCACTCTTGATCCTCCTTGATCTGAGATTGCAAATGCCTGAGCAGACCAGGTGATCGGGAGCAGCAGCAGCAGCAGAAGGCCCTTGCTTTCACGTGAGCTCCTGAAGGCACCTGGTGGGCCACTGCGAGTAGCAGAATGCTGGACTAGATGGACTCTGGTCTGATCCAGCTGGCTTGTTCTTATGTTCTTAACGAACGACCGAACGAACGAACGACCGAACGAATGAATGGCACTATTTTATTTATTTATTTATTTATTTATTTATTTATTTATTTATTTATTTATTTATTTAGTTAGTTAGTTAGTTAGTTAGTTAGTTAGTTAGTTAGTTAGTTATGGGTTTTATATACCGCCCTACCCCCCGGAGGGCTCTATGTCATCTTCTTAGGTCACGCCTGTTTCCAGGAACATGATGGATGGGCAGAGCCGCTGTTCCCATTTTTATGCTCTGTGCTCCCTTTTCACTGCACGGCTCCTTTTTAGTTTCTCCACTTTTACTGCTATGTTGTAAAATCGATGATATTCCCCCCGGGCACACACTGCTTCTGTCAGACGGATGACGTGGCTCAGTGACTCTTTAGTCTGATCCAGCAAAGCCATTCTTACATCCTTCAGTGTGCTTCCGTCACGCGGGGCCCTTTTGGAGTCTTTTATTGATTTTAATGTACTGGGTGACTACATGGCACAGAACCGTGGCTCTGGATCCTGGCTGGCTTCCTAAGGACGTCAAGGTTGCTTTTGCTAAATCCACCTTCAGATCGGTACAGTTTGGATAATATTTTCCAATTCTCATCACTTCGCAGTTACCCATGTAGAGTTTCATTTGCTATTTTCTGGTTGCCTTTCCCAGTGTTATGAGACCCTCTTGGAACGACTCACAATTTGCTTTTGGCTTAACTTTCTTGAATTTTTTGTGCATTTACTTGTTTACAGAGTAGCTTCAAGCGCTGCTTCCGCTGTGCCTGGCATCGGCTGGTCAGGGCCCAAAGTCACTTCTGTGCCTCCTGTTATCTGTCATATGTTATGGACCTTTCTCTCCTTAATACGTTATATGTTAATGCTATAAGGTCTCATGTTAATGGACCTTTCTATCCTTAAGCAGCAGTGGTGTAGGTGGTTAAGAGCTCATGTATCTAATCTGGAGGAATCGGGTTTGATTCCCAGCTCTGCCGCCTGAGCTGTGGAGGTTTATCTGGGGAATTCAGATTAGCCTGTGCACTCCCACACACGCCAGCTGGGTGACCTTGGGCTAGTCACAGCTTCTCAGAGCTCTCTCAGCCCCACCCACCTCACAGGGTGTTTGTTGTGAGGGGGGAAGGGCAAGGAGATTGTAAGCCCCTTTGAGTCTCCTGCAGGAGAGAAAGGGGGGATATAAATCCAAACTCTTCTTCTTCTTCTTCTTCTTCTTCTTCTTCTTCTTCTTCTTCTTCTTCTTCTTCTTCTTCTTCTTCTTCTTCTTCTTCTTCTTCTTCTTCTTCTTCTTCATCATCATCATCATCATCACTTTGTAACATAGTAAGCAGACATCCTTGCATTGGGCCTCCAGAAGGGGGGGAGGATGGAAGTTTGAGGCAGAAAACTATCGCTCAACCCTGAGACACTTAGAACTACATACCAAAGCTATTCACACCTTGTTGTTCTGTTAATCTGTGGAGAGACTGGGTGGGTGGAGTTCAAGTGGGAAATGTGGGAATAAATATGTTTGCAGAAACCAGGACCCCCAGATCTGGCTTCCTGCAGTATTGGTCTCTGCTGACAGCATAATAAAGACTACTGATTCCATAACTAGAGTCTAAATTATTGTCCATTGTACAAGGACCTTACAAGTCCAGCTGTTTGGCACTGATTGGCACTGACAGCCTGCATGGTGTAGTGCAGTGGTGGGATCCAAAAATTTTAGTAACAGGTTTCCTCGCCAGCCCCCCTCAGCAAAGGGGGCAGAGGTGTACCAAGGCTCAGCCCTGGGCAAAACTTGAGTTGGATGCCCCCCCATGGGCAGCCACCCCACCACGACCCCAAATTTTTTTTTTGCACCAGATCATTTCTAAATCATCATCACATTGTAGAAAATGCCCCAACTCACAAATCTGAACACAGCACTGGTGAAACACACAGGTTCTTTGATAGAGACTGGGGAGATAAAAGGTACGAAAGGCTGAGAATCAATGAATTGCAGGACCTGAGAGGGATTAACCCAGTTCAGGGAGTGACATTATTAGTCGCAATTGCTATATGGAACCTCCACGTTCAAAGGCAGGATGCCTCTTGGGGAGGCGAGGGCGTGGAGGCGGGAAAGCGGACCCAATTAGTAACCCCCTCTCGGCACACACAAATAATTAGTAACCCCCTCTCGGGAACTGGTGAGAACCTGCTGGATCCCACCTCTGGTGTAGTGGCTAAGAATGGTGGAGTCTCATCTGGAGAACCAGGTTTGTTTCCCCGCCCCTCTATATGAGTGGCGGACTCTTAACTGGTGAACTGAATCCCTGCCCTTGTACATGAAGCCTGCCGAGTGACCTTGGGTTAGCCACAGTTCTCTCAGCACTCTCTCTCAGCCACACCTACCTCATGAGGTGTCTATTTGTGGGGAGAGGAAGGGAAGGAATTTGTGAGCTGCTCGTAGACTCTTTACAGCAGAGAAAAGCAGGATATAAATACAAACTCTTCTTCTTCTTCTTCTTCTTCTTCTTCTTCTTCTTCTTCTTCTTCTTCTTCTTCTGCTTCTTCTTCTGCTTCTGCTTCTGCTTCTTCTTCTGCTTCTTCTTCTGCTTCTTCTTCTGCTTCTGCTTCTGCTTCTGCTTCTGCTTCTTCGCAGACGGTGTCTTATTTTGTGACCTGCTTCAGGCATGACCCTTAGAGAAACATTCTAAATAAGTTGGCCAGTCTCATGGAAGGGGGCTTGTCTGAGTGAAACCACCACACGGGTGCAGCGCATTGGGCTACTGTTGGTCGCATCGTTCTGGAATTCTCTGCTCCAGTCAAGAGCTGAGCCACTTCTCATTGGCTGGCAGTCTGTGATTTTGGAGGCGGGGGGAGGGATTTAGATCAAATATAGAGGGGTAGAAGCATTCGTTGTTGTTTTTCCCAGTTTAACAAATTGTGAAATGTGAATTGAAGAAATGTCATTGTGAAATGTCATTGAAATTGTGAAATTGTGAAATGTCATTGAAGAGGAAGTATTCTTAGCTTTAAAAAGGGCTTGGACTTAGCTTTAAAAAGGGCTTGGACAGATTTATGGAGGAGAAGTCAATCTATGGCTAACAATCTTGATCCTCCTTGATCTGAGGTTGCAAATGCCTTAGCAGACCAGGTGCTCGGGAGCAGCAGCAGCAGCAGCAGAAGGCCATTGCTTTCACATCCTGCACATGAGCTCCCAAAGGCACTTGGTGGGCCACTGCGAGTAGCAGAGTGCTGGACCAGATGGACTCTGGTCTGATCCAGCAGGCTAGTTCTTAAGGCCTTGACCCTGGGGGCAGTTTTATGTTGCCACACCTCTGTTGGGGGGCAACATTTACCCTGTCAATGGCCATTTCAGACTCCAGGTCACGGAATCAGATGACTGAACGCTCAGGGTGGCAGCCAGCCTCCAAATACTGGCTGAAGATTTCCTGGAATCACAACCATTTCTTTGCACGGCAGAGATCAATTCCCCTGGATATTGGGGATACTTTGGAAGGTGAACTTTAGATTGTTATCCCCCGCTGGAGTGCCTCTCCTCTCCAAAACCCACCTCCTTCAGGCTCCACCCCCAACATCTCAAGGTATATCCCAACTCAGAGCTGGCAACCCTTCTGAATGCCACTCTGTATAGGACAGGGTCTGCAACCCACGGCTCTCCAGATGTTCATGGACTACAATTCCCATCAGCCCCTGCCAGCATGGCCAGTTGGCCCATGCACCTGGGTGTATGGCCTTCATGCTCAGAGATGGGGTTACCGGCCCAGAAAAGGGTGGGAGACTCAAAGCAGCCAGGAGGGCTGCCAGAGGCTCATGTAGTTTGAGAACAAGGCTACCAGGCCTCGGAGAACTTAGTTTGGTATAGCCATGTAACGCAACCTTAGTTAAGGGCAACTGCAGCCATGTTATTTAGAACCTGAGTGGGAAGGGAGTTGTTTGTTTTTGCTATGTTGTAAATGTTGGAGTTTATTGTTTCAGGGTTTCTTTTTGTGGTTGTAATGGCTGAGAGTTCTCCCGGAAACCTTCCTCATGTTGAATCCTGTTCATCAAGTCCTCGGAGTCTTCAGGAGCCAACCCACTTGCAAGAAGAATTGGACTTGGCAGTATCAGTAGACTGTAAATATAAGGACTTGAAAATGCAACCTGAACAGGACCTTGAAGTGTGATGTTAAATGTTGATTTTTGATGTTATATGTTAAGAAAGTAAACCATTTTGTTTTTTTAAAATTTGTTGTTGCAAACTCATTCCAAGTTCTGCCCCACAGAACCCATAGATAGAGGTTACACCAGCCTGGCCAGTTGGCCATGCTGGCAGGGGCTGATGGGAATTGTAGTCCATGAACATCTGGAGAGCCGCAGGTTGCAGATCCCTGGCTATAGGAATTCTGATGCCCCAGGGGAGGGGATGTGAGCCATGGTTCTCCACGGTGCATTAGTTTGGCACGTGGGCAAAACATTCCCTTCTATGTACCCCTTCCTGGGGCATAAAGAGATACCGACTGGGGACTGCTCTGTGTTTGAATCCACAGATGGGGAAGCTGAGGATGAAAGCCAAGGACTCCCCCATGACAGTTTGCCGCCGCTCTCCCCCACTGCCGCTCTCTTGCTCCGGCAGCTGGAGCTCTCAGCCTCCCGCCCGCCCGCCCGCCCGCCTGCCCAACTGCTCATTTGTGCAGCCCATTTCCTCTGATTCATCTTTTGTGTCATGATTTTATGAATGTCGTTTTATGGGTGTTGCATTTGCCTCTTCAGAGATGCCATTAAGAGCCATATTAAAAGCCGCCACATTTTCATTTGATGTTACAAATTGGTAACTAAACAAGAAAATATCACAAGAAATGTGAAGTCTGAGGCTATGGAGGGAACGGTTTTTTTCCCAATCCTCGTGCCACCAGCGGTGACTGATTTGCTTGCCTGAACTTTGAGTTTTACAGGATTCTGATAATCAATGAAATATAATATAACTTTGCTCGCGGCTGTGGCATTGTTTGCTTCTTGCTCTTTTCCGCCTTATAAGTTCAGATCAAATGTGGCCTTCCGCTCTCTCCTCCTCCTCCTCGCTCGCTCGCTGGCCTGATGATTTTCCTCCGAGGCTGCAGCCAGAGGAGGCCCTGCGTGGGCACAGTGGCTGGGCATGCCTAGGACTGAGCGTCGGGACAGGCCTTGGCTTGAACAAGACAGGTCTGCAGCCCTCCCCAGGCCCCCTTGGATCAGGACCCCCCCCCTCGATCCTCCTCAGTGTCCATCCAGCACGTGGGGGAGGGAGTTATCATTCTGCTGAGATCCTAAAAGGGGTGCATTGCCGTCGCGAGTGTGACTGTAACCTCAGCTTGTGGGTTCTGTGGGGCAGAGCTTGGAAGGAGTTGCAAAGAACCAAAAATTCGTTTGCAAAACCAAAACAGGTTTGCTTTGCTTAACAAATTAACCTTTTAAGGAAACTTGTTTAACATTTCGCATTTACAGATTTCAAGGTCCCTTATTCAGGTTGCGTTTCAAGTCCTTCTATTTACAGTCTACTGATATATTGCCAAGTCCAATTCTTCTTTGCTGAAAGTGGGTTGGCTCCTGAAAGAACTCCGGGGCTTGATGAACGGCAGGTTACAATAGCTTTATGATGATCTGATGAAGGTGTCCAGGAGAACTCACCCATTACAACCACAAAAGAGCTTTCCTTAACAAAGGAATGTTAAGGGCCCATAGGAAATCAAAGGTCGAGGAGTCCTGAAGTAGCCTTGTTCTTCTGCAAAGAGCTCTTTCCAAGCCTCTCTGCTGCTCCAGGAGTCTCCACCCCTTACTGGAGTCCAAGCCCATTCGGTGGGCCCCGGCACCCATTTCTGGGCATGGGGGAGTTACATGACCTCTCCTGTAACGGAGTTCTCTCGCGAGGGCCAGAGGCTTTGGAATGAGTTTGCAACAGCAAATTTAAAAACAAAACAAGCAAGCGAGTTTTACTTTCTTACCTCATATAACATCAAACATCAGCATTTAAGCGTCTGCTTCAAGGGTCCTGCTCAGGTTGCATTTTCAAGTTACCGGTGATCCTCTCTCTCTCTCTCTCTAGTCCTACGATTCTACTGATGCTGCCAAGTCCGATTCTTCTTTGCAAGTGGGTTCGCTCCTGAAGACTCCAAGGGCTTGGTGAACAGGATTCAACAGGATGAAGGTTTCCAGGAGAACTCTCACCCAATACAAACACACAAAGAAACCCTGAAACAATAAACTCCAACATTTACAACATAGCAAAAATAAACAACTCCCTTCCCAGTAGTTCCCAACAACATTGCAGTTACCTTAACAAGGTGTTCAGGGCTTATACAAACCAAGGTCTGAGTCTGGTAGCCTCGTCTCCTCCAAACTACATGAGCTCTGCAGCCTTCTGCTGCTTTGAGTCTCCGCCCCTTTCTGGGTCAACCCATTCTGGGCATGGGGGTTACGTTGGCACGAGACTTACCCAGGCAGATCCATTTCCCCTGTTGGTACCACTAAGCCAGGAGATGGCTTCAGTATTTGGCCTGCACTGCTGGGCCACCCTGTAGGGGAGGTTTGACAGGCAGGGACTCTGCTTCCTAATAACAGCCCCTCCCCCTCAATCCCACCTCAGGTCTGCTGAGAACTTCAAAAGAGCCCTGCTGGGTCAGACCAATGACCCCCTGTGTTCTTGCATTGCAGGGTGCTGGAATTGGTGGCCCTTCCTTGGGGTCTCTTCCAACTCTATGACTCTATGATCTTGTCCAACATGCTGACTTAGGCGCTGGCAAACAAGCTTTCCTGGGGGGGTCAAAACAAAACCCCGGGCAGATAAGCTGAGCCCTGAGTAGATAAGCTGCTGATACTGCTGCTTCCGCCTCCCAGGGGTGGCTTTGCTGCCTCTGCATCTGGAGGCTCCCTTCAGTCACCCTGCCTGTGGAGCAACCACTGGGAAAGGCAGGCATGGACACCTGTCCAAACTCACTCACTATGTGGGGCTGCGACTCAATCTCGGGCCACCTCTTTGCCATGCAGAAGGTCCCATGTTCAAACCCCAACATCTCCAGCTGAGCGGATCAGGGATCAGGTGACGGGAAAGACCTCTTCCTGAGGCCCCACCAGTCTCTAGGTCATGAACATGAAGCTGCCTCACAGCCAACCAGATCATCGGTCCATCAAGGTCGCTCTTTTCTGTTTAGGTTGGCAGCAGCTCTCCAGGGTCTCAGGTGCAGGTCTCTCTTGTCCCCTCCTACCTGATCCTTTCACCTGGGGATGCTCAAGCACTGATGCACAGAGTATGAGGAACAAGCAGGAGTATGAGGAACAAGCAGGAGGAACTCAGAGGCCAACTGGCAGCAGTGGCGTAGGAGGTTAAGAGCTCGTGTGTCTAATCTGGAGGAACCGGGTTTGATTCCCTGAACTGTGGAGGCTTAGCTGGGGAATTCAGATTAGCCTGGGCACTCCCACACACACCAGCTGGGTGACCTTGGAGAGCTAGTCCACGAAAGCTTCTTTCCGGGCCTCTCTCAGCCACCACCTACTCACCTCACAGGGTTATTTTGTTGTAAGGGGGGAAGGGCAAGGAGATTGTCAGCCCCTTTGAGTCTCCTACAGGATAGAAGGGGGATATAAATCCAAACTCCTCCTCCTCCTCCTCCTCCTCCTCCTCCTCCTCCTCTTCTTCTTCTTCCTCTTCTTCTTCCTCTTCTTCTTCCTCTTCTTCTTCTTCTTCTTCTTCTTCTTCTAATAGAGGAAGCGTGGACAGGAACGTGAAACAGAAACAAGTGGTGGAAAAAGGGCAAAGAGCTCAATCCCCACCTTTCCTCAGTCTTCTCTTGTGATGGAAAAAGTGCTCAACATGGCGAAAAATGAACACGTAATGAGGAAAGGCAGTTTCAGCCCAGGACTGGCCTAGGAGTACTCTGTTTCTCCAAAAATAAGACATCCCCTGAGAATAGAGGTTTTGCTGAAGTGCTAAAATACTAAAACTTATCCCCGAGAGTAAGGCAGTAGCAAAGTTTTTTGTTTGGGAAACCCATCCAAGCCAGACAGAACACCAGAGCATGCAGCTTCTTCGTGGAGGCGGAAGAAATAAGACTATCCCTAGAAAAGCTAAGACGCCTGCGCATCTTAGCGAGGCAAGAAATTGGAAAGTGTAAGACACTGCTCTTATTTTTTTGGAGGAAGCTACAAGTAGGTACAAGAACCCATAAGCACCATTCACACGGCTGCTGCCTCTGCAATGAAGCAGTGGCATGCTTTCCCCCCGCAACCTGTTTTCTAGCTTCACTCAATGAGCGAGGCTTTTGGGGAGCAGCATTTCCCTGCCGGCGCTGTGCAAACGGCACCGGGTCGGAGGCGTCGCTTTTAGGCACCTCCTGTTTTTCCCAAACTTACTTTATCTCCCTGTGGAGCTCTGCAGGAATGAGGAGACATGCCCATGCTGCCCTTTGACCTCCAGGGGTCGGAGGGCAGCATGGGTATGCCTCCTCATCCCTGCATGGAAGACTTAATCGAGAGAGAGAAGTTGAGTTAGAGAGCTCAAACTAGAGAGCACCTCTAGTGTGGAGATGCCTCGTCCTGAGCTCTCGCAGGGCCTGACTCTAGGGACACGCCTCGCACTTGCAGGAGGGCCGTGAGGCTACGGTCCTGGGGCTACACCAAGCAGTCACGAGGCAGCTGTGAGTGAGGCTGAATTACGCAGACTGGGCCTAAGTGCTCAGTGCCAGATGAATTGCATCCAAGAGTACTAAAAGAACTTGCAGGTGTGATTTAAATATTTTCTGTTCATCATTTTTGAGAACTCTTGGAGAACAGGTGAGTTGCCAGAAGTTTGGAGGTGGGCAAATGCTGACCCCATCTTTAATAAGAGGAAAAAGAAGAGTAACTACTAACCCGTGAACTTGACTTTTAACTGGAAAAGTTTTGGAACAAATCATCAAACAGTCAATCTTACAGCATTTAGAAAGAATCACTGTCATTGCTAAGAGGCAGGACGGGTTTTTCTTTCTTTCTTTCTTTCTTTCTTTCTTTCTTTCTTTCTTTCTTTCTTTCTTTCTTTCTTTCTTTCTTTCTTTCTTTCTTTCTTTCTTTCTTTCTTTCTTTCTTATTTATTTATTTATTTATTTATTTCATCTTGCTTTCATCTTCCTTCCTTCCTTCCTTCCTTCCTTCCTTCCTTCCTTCCTTCCTTCCTTCCTTCCTTCCTTCCTTCCTAGCCCCAGCCCTTCCTTCCAGCCCCTTCCTTCCTTCCCTTCCTTCCAGCCCTTCCTGCCTGCCACCGCCTGCCTGCCTGCACACTGCCTGCCTGCCACCACCCTGCTGCATACCTGCCTTCCTTCCTTCCTTCCTTCCTTCCTTCCTTCCTTCCTTCCTTCCTTCCTTCCTTCCTTCCTTCCTTCCTTCCTTCCTTCCTTCCTTCCTTCCTTCCTTCCTTCCTTCCTTCCTTCCTTCCTTCCTTCCTTCCTGCCTGCCTGCCTGCCTGCCTGCCTGCCTGCCTGCCTGCCTCCCTGCCTGCCTGCCTGCCTGCCTTCCTTCCTTCCTTCCTTCCTTCCTTCCTTCCTTCCTTCCTTCCTTCCTTCCTTCCTTCCTTCCTTCCTTCCTTCCTTCCTTCCTTCCTTTTTGAGAAAGTTACTTTGTTGCTGGGTTCAGGGAGTGTTGCAGGCAAAGTTTATCTTGATTTCCATGTGACATTCTTGCTGACAAGTTGGTAAAATGTAGTTTGGATCCTATTACTATTTGATGGTTCTGTAACTGGTTGGCAGATCACACCCCGAGTGTGCTTGTTAAATGGTTCTTGCACCTCCTGGTGAGGGTGACGAGTGGGATGCCCCAGGGGATCCGTCCAGGGCTCTGGATTGTTCAACAGCCTTATAAATGATTTGGACGAGGGATTAAAGGGGATGCTCATTACATTTGCAGATGATACTAAATTGGGAGAAGCAGCAAAGATGGTAGAAGACAAAGCTGGAATACAGGAGGATTGTGACAGGCTGGAAAAATGGACTGAAATGATTAAAATGAATTTCAATGGAGATAAATGTAAAGTTCTGCAGTGGCGCAGTGGTTAAGAGCAGGTGAATTCTAATCAGGAGGAACCGGATTTGATTCCCTGCTCTGCCGCTTGAGCTGTGGAGGCTTATCTGGGGGATTCAGATTAGCCTGTGCACTCCCACACACGCCAGGGTGTTTGTTGTGGAGGGGGGAAGGGCAAGGAGATTGTTAGCCCCTTTGAGTCTCCTACAGGAGAGAAAGGGGGGATATAAATCCAACTCTTCTTCTTCTCTCCCCTTCCAACTACTCTGCTGAGCCCAGCCCAAACTTTAGGAGTGCACTGAAATTCAGTTTTTTTGTAACCTCCATCCCAGACCCCATTTATCCACAGATAAAGACCAGATGAAGAAGAAGAAGAAGAAGAAGAAGAAGAAGAAGAAGAAGAAGATGATGATGATGATAATGATAATGATAATGATGATAATGATGATAATGATGATTTTTATTTATATCCCACCCTGGATATAAGGAGACTCAAGGTAGCCTACAATCTTCTTTCCCTTCCTCTCCCCACAACAGACACCTTGGGAGTTAAGTGGGGCTGAGAGAGTTCTGAGAGAACTGTGACTAGCCCAAGATCACCCAGCAGGAATGTAGGAGTGCAGAAACACATCTGGTTCTCCAGATAAGCCTCTGCCACTCAGGTGGAGGAGCGGGGAATCAGAATCCACCTGCTCTGAACCACTACTCCACACTGGCTCTGTGTACCAGTAGCAGCTTCCTTATGCTCCCTCTTCCGTTTCCAGGAGGGAGTAGACTGGGCCAGGTGAAAAGGAAGCAAAACACCCTCGGAGGAAGGAGGCCTTGATTCCCTGCCAAATGTTCTTCCTGAAGCTCCTCTCAAATATCTGTGGTGCGACATCAGGTATTCCGCTGCCTTTTCATAGCTAATTTCACCTTCTTCCCCCAGAGTGGCCAGAAAGCAGGACCAGTGAGGGAAATGAGAGGTCGTTATTCTAAAAAGTGTGATCTGGGGTGACCTGAGCTGACGAAGAGCAGCTTTTGCATTTACGTCTCGGTTCCAAAAGAAATGATTCCCCGGCTCCACCAACCGTTTGTGCAGAATGTTTACCAGTTCTCAGCATTTGTCCGCTGGCCTCGCTAAGAGCCTCCCACCCGCCCGGCATTAACATCTGGCTGCACGTCCGGAGCCCATTTCCATGCAGGCAGCTCATTCCCAGAAAAACCAGGGGCGGACGGGTTACGTTTCTCTCCTGCTTCCGGATGGGTGGAGAGGCTCGCGTGCCCTTGAACACCTTCAGAAAACGGGTTCTTTGCCATTTCTTGTAAGTAAGATAGGAAAAAAACTCCAGTGTTGGGGACAGCCATGCGCAAGCCGCGTAGTTTATTTATTGTATTTATTTATTTATTTATTGTTACGAGCTTCTATATACGCCCCATCCCGGAGGAGACTCTAGGAAGTGCCATATTGCAATAAAAAATATAAAATAGACAAATTATAAAAAATCTTCAAAGAACAAATGATAACAATAGCAGTAAAAGTAATAATAGAAGTCTGACTAACTACATTTTAAAATTCTCCCCAAAAGGGGAGGAGGGTGATGAGTCACACATTTGATAATGGCCAAGATGAGAAGGCCAATTGGAGGGGGAGCACCATTTCAGGTGACTGGAGGTCTCCAAAGGCCGAAGCCGAAGTGAACAACTCCGTTTACAGAGCCCTCATACGGAACTCATTTAGGAGTCCTGCAGAATTGAGGCCGAACAGCCAGGAGGAAGGGTGTTCCACCACCAGGCGGGGCCCAAGAGCCCGTAAAGGCCCTGGCCAGCGTGGAAGACCAGCCGCATCATATAGAAGGGCCAGGGACCACTAGAATTAGCCTCCACCAGGCAGGAGGAGGCCGTGCAGGGACATATGAAGATTGATGCAGTCTCGAGAAGATCACGAGGGCCCCAATTTGGGCGGCGTAAGGCCCTTAAAGGTCAACACCAGCACCTTGAGAGATGATCGGAACTCTACTGGGGAGCCAATGCAGCTGACAGCTATTTTAGCACAGGCTGGATGTGTTTCCCAGGTGGCTGCCTGTGGAGGCCCGGCGCGCTGCATATGGACCAGTTTTAGTCTCCCGGATCAAAGCGCGCGAAGGACCAGCGTAGAAGCCCGAGTTACAATGAGTCCTAATCTGGAGGTGGCCGTTGCATGGATCACACCGTGGCTAAGTCCCGTAGGAGGGCCAGCCCTTGGCCAGACCTGGGGTGAAAAAAGCTATAAGCTGAGTTAGTTGCGTGGCGTGGGTTGCATGGGGCTGAATTACCTGTAGTAGGAGTTTTAGTTTAGATCTGGCCCTGGGTGGAGAGTTGACAGAGTTATGGGGCGCTCAACCAGGCTGGGGATCCCAGGCCCTTACTCAGGATGAGGAATGTTCTGTTAGAGGTAGCCCATATATTCATTGCAGAGATGTAAGCTATGCTTCATCGCCTCCGACTATCCCGAGAGCGATGAGTAGTTTAATTTTATTTATTTATTTATTTATTATTTAGCTTCTATACGCCCCATCGGAGACTCTAGGTAGTGCCATCAAAAAATATAAAATAGACAAATTATAAAGATCTTCAAAGAACAAATGATAACAATATGAAGTAAAGTAGCAATAGAAGTCAGACTAACCCATTTTAAAATTCTCCCCAAAAGGGGAGGAAGATGATAGGTCACACATTTGATAATAGCCATTGAGATGAGAAGGCCAATTAGAGGCACCATTTCAGGCTGGAGGTCTCAAAGGAGCCGAAGTGAACTAACTCAGACTTTAGAGCCCTCATACGGAACTCATTAGAGGTCCTGCACCACAGGGAGGCCAGACAGCCAGGAGGAAGGGGAGTGTTCCACCATGGGCAGGGCCAAGAGCAATAAAACCCTAGCCAGCGTGGAAGACCAGCCCAGCATCATATAGAAGGGCCAGGGACCACTAGAATTAGCCTCCACCAGTGAGGAGGAGGCCATTGCAGGGACATAGAGGTGGTACAGTCCTACAGTCGGGGGGCCCCAAGGCAGAAATTTGGGCGTAAAGGCCCTTAAAGTCCCAACACCAGCTACCTTAGGGTGGGTCAGAACTCTACTAGGACCAGTGCAATGACAGCTATTTTAGCACAGGCTGGATGTGTTTCCCAGGTGGCGTATGCCTGTGGTGGTGGCAGCTGCGTATGGATAAGTTTTAGTCTCGGATCAAAGCTAGCAAAGGGCCCGCTGATAGAAATGAGAGTTACAATGAGTCCTAATCTGGAGGTGGCCGTTGCATGGATCACACGTGGCTAGGAGTCCGCGTAGGAAGGGAAAAGAGGCCAGCCCTTGGGCCAGACCTGGGGTGAAAAAAGCTATAAGCTTGGAAGTTAGTTAGCGTGGCAGTGGGTTGCTATGGGGCTGAATTACCCTTGTAGTAGGAGTTTTAGTTTAGACGTCTGGCCCTGGGTGGAGGGAAGTTGACAGAGTTATGGGGCGCTCAACCAGGCTTGGGGATCCCAGTCAGCCCTTACTCAGGCCATGAGGAATGTTACCTGTTAGAGGTAGCCCATATGATTCATTGCACGAGGATGTAAGCTATATGGCTCACCTTCTGACCTCCGACCTATCCCGAAGAACGATGGTGGTTTACAGTTTATACTCACCATGCCTCCCTCTTTCGGGGGAGGGGGAATTTTAATCTGGAAAATTGGACACCAATGTATTGCATAATTTTAAAAAAATTTAAATTTTTTTTGCTGCCTTCAATGTTTGATTGTTTTATACTGTATTTTTATATGCTGTACACCGCCCAGAGCCCTTCGAGGATGGGGCGGTATAGAAGCCTAATAAATAAACAAACAAACACACACACACACACACACACACACATTCATTTAGAACATTTCTGTGCTGCCTTTCCGGTCAAACAGGGCATGCAAGGTGGTGAGCATCAAAACAGCATTTGCAAAAATAAATATAAAAATATTGGAAGAAATAAAGAAACACACACAACATGTAACCCCCATAGCCTGCTCCAGGATAGGATTTGTTACCCAGAAAGGCAAGAGACTCAAGCAGCATGAGGCTGCAGAGCTCCGCATGTAGTTTGGAGGAGACAGGGCTGGGCACCAGACTCGAGGGACCTTGGATTTGGAATAAAGCCCTATAACACCTTGTTAAAGGTAACTGCGAGTGTTATTTGGGAACTTCTTCTACTGGGAAGGGGTTAGTTGTTGTATTTTTTGCACTATATTTGTAAATGTTGGAGTTTATTGTTTCAGGGTTTTTTAATACACACTGTGTCCAGTGAGGAGGGAATGTTTGAGTAGAATTATATATTTGTCCATATTGTCCCAGAATTTGGGAACAAGAATTCCGGACAACTCAGATGGTTACTATGTCAGACTAACAGACTACCACCCATTCACAAGATTTGCATTCACTAATACTGTTACTACTGCAGGGAATGCAAATCCGAATGTAAATGGACTGAAAACCCCACCCGCATATTACTAGAACAGTCAATATTACACCTTTGAATAGCCAAAGTTCCACCTAGAGCCACCTACTAATTGGTTTCCCCACCCTGGCACATGGGATAGGTGCCTACTAAACATTCCCCTTCTCACTGGACTGAGGCAGTGTGGGACAGACTACCCTCTGTAGAGACCACTCCTAGAAGATGCAATACAGATGCAAGACAAAACGATTTGGAACAAGATCCACCTGAACCAAGCCACATTGGAGAAAGCCACCAGAGATAATTTACAGGGAACTTGTTTTTCCAAAGGCTGCCAGACACAGGCCGATCCTTTCCTTTCACCCCCCCAATTACCCCTTTATCTCCTGCTTGTAAGCCACACGGCACTTGCACCTCTCTGGAAGAAATTTTGCCAGGTGTCAACTCCTTGCTGTCACCTGACGATCCAGGAATCTGAGGCTGACTTGATCTGTTTATCACTCAAGCCCCGCCCGCAGGCTCCTATCAAAGAGCAATACTATTAGAGATGTGTTCCCTGGTGGGCAGGAAGGAGTAAAGACTGGGAAAACCTCCTTGAAACCATACACCCTCACCCGCTGAATAAACACACTCGTAATTATTCCCTTTCTGGCTAAGCGGATTCCGCGCACCCCAGAAGACCAAGCAGAGGAGCTCGCACGCCTCGCTGGCCGCACATTTGCTGAGTAAGGCACCGAAATTACTTTCAGCTTTGCTGAACAAGGGGAAAGATGTTGCGAGCAACTAATTTTGGCCCTTTAACTTCCTAGGATATTTCTCACCTCGCCAACCCTGCGGAGATGAGCACAGAATGAAGATCTACAGCCCTCTCAAGGCCTTTGCTTAGGAGGGAATTCTGGCTCCCTTTTCACCCTTTTCTGTAGAGGAAGTTAACTCACAAGATGCCAAAAGGGCTGTCCGAGACATTTCAAAACGTGGCTAAAGAAGCGTGCTCTGATTTGCAAAATAAATGTTATTAAACTGTAAGGTGTTCCTGGTGGCGTAGCGCCAACAGGGCAGAGGGGGCAATGTCCAGGGTGCACGGTGCGGCGGTGGCGTGGTGGATGCATTCTGGAGCATTCCGGGGCGCTGCCGGGGCAGTGCTGGGGCAGGCGGTGCCGTGTCAGGGGCGCAGGATGCGCATGTGCCCTAGGCACAATTCCCCCTCGCACTGCCCCTGGGTGTTCCACCAGATGCTTGTTTTATTTTCAGACAGACCTTTCACGAAAACACTGGGTGAAGCTAACAGGCATGGTCCTGAGCCCCATGCATACGTTTTATTGTTTATCCATTGCTGTATTGTTTTATTTCTTATACATTGCTACTGATGCTTGTTGTTTATAATCTTAGGTTCATATTTAGCTATTGCTATATGAATTTCTGTTTTCGCCAGTTGATTGAAATTAAGTGCAGCTGACACAGTATGAAGGAGGCGAGAGAGGCGCTTGATATCATCAGTGGAAAGGCTGCGCCGGAGCTTCAGTACTGATCCGTGGATCTAAGCTGAAATCCCATATTCAGAAATTACCAAATAGTCCCTAACCTTTTATTAGGGTTTGGGAAGGAAGGAGAGCGGGAGGAGGTTGCGCCAATTCACTTAGCCTCTGTGAGGGAGCAGATGTCTCGTGCAGGAAGGAAGCGTCCTCCGTCACAGGTGTCGAGATTCCACATCTCAGAGGTCTTATGACCCATGGCTCGGAGGCATCCTAGTGACCTGTGACCAGGTCAGGGGGGATCTCATGATGGGTTAATGCGTGTATGCCCATGAAGGGGACAGATGCGACGGCATGAGCATTTCCTACTAGGTTAAGCTGAAGTACCCTCGCATATGATACCATATTATTATTGTATTGTTATTGTTGTTGTTGCTTGATATTTGATTATTGCTGCTATGTTTTATTGATGCTGCATTTTGTTGTATCAAGATTACTGATATTTTGACATTTGAAATATTGTTTATTGGTATGGCTACTACTTGAAAGTATTATGATTTATTTATATTTGCTTGATATTTGTGATGTTGCATCGTATGTTGTTGGCACTGCCCTAAGGCCTTTTAGGGAAAGGACATCAGTGCTCTTAGCAGTGAGTAGCTGGCGAAGACCTACATGGCACGGGTGCCAGAGGTGGCACTCAGAGTCCTCATACTGTGCCATGCATGCACAGGAGATTCTGCATCCATGTGAGGAAGAATCGCACCCCACCCACGTACACACCCCATCCTAAAGATTTAGCCTGGAAGCCACTGGACTTGCACCTCAGCGAGCAGGGAGGACGGTTATTTGAGCCTGCTGCCTGTAATATTCAGATGGCTGCTGCCAGTGGGAGGGACAGAGGTAGAGGGAGTTGGACTTATTAGCGCAGGGTCCCTTCCAGCTCTATGACTCTACAATTCCATAGCTTTGACATTTCCTGAAGCGCTTTTCATTTTGCTTGCTGCTCATCCTGCTAACTGTGCAGCCACGGAGTGTGTCCATTTCCTAGGGAAAGAGCAATTTACCAGGAATTTATGCAGGCCTTGTAGAGGACAGGGAGTTTGGGGGCTGCCAAAAAGGTTAACCGAAAAGCTGCTCAGATTCTTCCTCCCCTCCCTCTTTCCCGGTCTCTGGCTTCAGACGGCACATGCCGAGGGGGCTCCTGGCTCATCCGGATGACGCATCCTTGGCCGGCCAAAACGGAGCTCCAGCTGTCAGATCAATCCATGACAGTGTTATAATTTCCTCCGAACAAGCATGACAATCGCATCCTCGGGCCGGGAGTAACAAATAAATAAATAGCCCAGAGTTAGGAATAATTGGCTTATTATCCTTAATTTTGTTTATTTCTTCTCTGTCACATTATTAAATTCCCCCAACAAAGGAAGCTCTAGCTGCACAATAATTATCTGCAGGTGCGAATTAGCTAATTATATTTCCTGGCTCTTAAGCAATATACCCATAATAGTTCACCAAAGAGGCCATTAAAGAGAGAAAACAGCAAAATGTTCTGTGAATTTCAATGGGGACGAGCAGGCCGCTGCCGTGCGTCATTTCAAGAAAGGAGCCAACATCAGCCAGCCTGCAGAAGTCTCAAAACGTTGCCTCTGCGTTGCCATTTGGCAACGAGAAACGGAAGAAGGAATAGAGGGAAACCTTCAGAGCTAAACCAGGGCGATTACACTCCAGGCACAATTAGATCCACCTGCTTCCACAAACGGGTGAATATTGAACCACGCTCTGATCCAAAATCGTTCAAGCCACCTTGCAGCCCTGGAATTTTCTCATCGTCCAGCTAGCAGAAGCCGAGAAATGTATGTGTATAGAGGATGTGGAATGCGGAGACGAACTGCTGGAACTGTAGCATGCATGTCTAGAAGCTGAGATTCAGACCAACACCCACTTTCTCGAAAGAAGGAAGGGAATAAACTTTTCAAAACAAAAGAGGTTTTTGTTTACCTGTAGTAGAAAGATCGGTGCGTTGAAAGTGGGGACACATAGTCCATAGCATCTGGAGGACCCAGCAGGTATGACACCTATGTTCTAGAGCAGTGATGGCGAACCTTTGGCACTCCAGATGTTATGGACTACAATTCCCATCAGCCCCTGGCAGCATGGCCAATTTATTTTAAAATTTATTTTAATTTTATTTTAATTTATTTTAAATTTATTTATAATTTATTTATTTTTAAAAATAATTTATTTTAATTTATTTTAAAAAATGGAAAAGTAACCACCACCACCCCGCAAAAAAGACTCTGATCTTTTTCAAGGATATGATTCAGGTTTCTAGGAATATAGCCTCTAAAGCATCCAAAGGGGAAATCTTACCAAAGACATTTTCAAACCATAATCCCGCATGCTTGGTGCGTAAAAGAAAACCGATCGCTTTCAAATGGAAACTAAATGAAACTTCAAAAGGACATCGTTGTGCAGGATTGTAAGGGGGGAAAAAACAAACGTTTGAACTTAATTTGAATAGGGGAACAGACGTGAAAATGGTTGGGATGCGGGTAAAGCTTAAAGGTTACCTGATACAACATAACGTGACCTTAAGAAAAAGAGACAAGAGAAAAAGCCGAATGTTTTAGAGGAGATCAGAAGAAAGGAATAATTGAAAAAAAAGATCCAAGAGATAAGAGGATCTCCCCCCCCACCCACAAACCAGCACCACCAAGAGATAAGAGGATTTCACAACAAATAAAAATATTACAGCAAAAGGTATTAGATGGAAGGTGAAGGAGAAAACAAGGGGATTAGCTATTTTAGACCTTCTCCTAACCTGGTTAGTGGGGTGAAGGTGGTAGGATCCTTGGGTGGAAGAGACCACATTCTCCTGGAATTTGTTATACAGTGGAAAGGGATGCCATCCATGGTGGAAGGTTGAGTTCCAACCAACTTACTGGGGAGTGTTTAATGCCAAGGTGGTCCAGGTACCTATTATGCAGTATCCCTGTTTTGGATCCAAGCAGCACAAGAACCTTCATTATCCAATCAAACTTCCTATATAAGATCTTTGGCACCCCACATTGTGTCCCTTATGGTGTGCTCTGTCTGGAATCAGGGCAACATTTATTAGAAACGAGGGCATGGGCTGTAACATTTAAGTTTTGGCGGCGTCTCTGCTTCTGCACAGATCCAAAAAGTTTGCTAGAAATGAGGGAGCTTCAGCTTTCGAAGTGGTGGCTCCATATTGGAAAAAAAATCTTCTCCTTGGGTTTCTCACGGGAGTCCCTTCATATAAGCCATTACACATACAGAAATTTACCCAATCATCTAAAGATCAGACTGAACAACCAGGAATACCACTAATCCTCTCCTGGAGTGCTGCACAAAGCTCCTGTTCCCCTCTATTACTTTGGGATCACACCCCTCAGACACCCAGTCTAAGCCCTGCTGTATACTGAGAACAGCTTGTTAACTATAAGTGCAGATGGGTCATGACAAGAGCAAGGTGCAACTCATTCCCCTCTGTCTATCTTCAAGGTCGTTTCCTTAACATCCCACAAAGTGAGCGTTGCTGTCGGTACTGTCCCAATGCTATGGACTCCATCCCTCATATCCTGCTTTACTGTTCGAGGCATAATGATATTAGAACCGATCTGGGAGCTTTACTACCTCTAGAATTTATGTTTCTCTCAGACAAACTAAAAATGTCTAAGCTATTGAAACAGCCCTAATGGAGAAATTTCTGAAGCAGTTGCTACATTTTTAATCCATCTTCTACATGATCCTGTTTTTGTATTTGGAATGTACGGTACTTCTGGTTTATGCCTAATAAAGGTTTTTGGATTGGATTGGATTGGAAAGGGATGCCAAATGTAGTCAGACACACATTCTAGACGTTAAGAAAGCTGAATTCAGTAAACTTAGGAAACTACGGTGTGATCTCGTGGTCAAAAATACTAAAAGAGAAGGGAGTGAGTGATGGATGGATGGACGGACGTTTCTTAAAAGTGAAATTTTGAAGGCATAATTTCAAACAGTTTCAATGAGAAGGAAAAGCAGGAGGTTTCTAAAGAAACCAGCATGGATAACGAAAGACCTTTCAACTGAGCTGAGATTTGAAAGGGACGTGTACAAGAAATGGAAAAAAGGGGAAAATCACCAAAGAGGAATTCAAATGAATAGCCAGGACATGCAGGGAGAAAGTCAGACAAGGTAAAGTGCAGAACGAGCTCGGGCTTGCCAGAGAGGTTAAAAACAATTACAAAGACTTTTTGGTTATGTCTGTAGCAAAAGGAAGAAAAAGTATATGATAGGGTCATGGCAAGGAGAAGATGGCAAAATGCTAACAAGGGACAGAGAAAATGCAGAACGACTCAACACCTTCTTTGCCTTGGTCTTCTCCCAAAAGGATAACATCCCCTTAATTTGAATAGAGGAACAGACTTGAAAATGAGAGCAGCAGTGACGTAGGAGGTTAAGAGGTCGCGTATCTAATCTGGAGGAACCGGGTTTGATTCCCAGCTCTGCCGCCTGAGCTGTGAAGGCTTCTCTGGGGAATTCAGATTAGCCTGTGCACTCCCACACATGCCAGCTGGGTGACCTTGGGCTAGTCACAGCTTCTCGGAGCTCTCTCAGCCCCACCCACCTCACAAGGTGTTAGTTGTGAGGCGGGAAGGGCAAGGAGATTGTCAGCCCCTTTGAGTCTCCTGCAGGAGAGAAAGGGGAGATATAAATCCAAACTCCTCCTCCTCCTCCTCCTCCTCCTCCTCCTCCTCCTCTTCTTCTTCTTCTTCTTCTTCTTCTTCTTCTTCTTCTTCTTCTTCAACCAGGGGGAAATGGAACAAAAGATGCAGTAGGGGAAATTCAGCACAGAACAAATAAAGAGATTGTACAGGAATTCCTGACTACTTTAAATGAATTCAGATCTTCAGGACCTGATGAATCAGAGTATTAAAAGAACTGGCAGAAGTAATCTCAAAATTTTTGGAGAACAAGAAAAGTCCCAGTGGAGTGGGGGTGGGTAATGTTGTCCCCATGTTGAAAAAGGAGAAGAAGAAAAAAAGAACCCAAATGATTACATCCCAGTCAGCCTGACTTCAATGCGAGGGCAGAATCTGGAGCAGATAATTAAACAGACAGTCTGTAAGCACTTAGAAGGGAATGTCATAATCACTGAAAGTCAGTATGGGTTTCTGTAAAACAAGTAATGCCAGACTAAACTTATCTCTCTATTTGATAGGGCGACAAGATTGATAGAAGAAAGGAATGCTGTGAATGTAGCATACCTTGACCTCAGTAACACCTTTCACAAAGCTCCCCCATGATATTCTTGCAAGCAAGCTTGCAAAATGTGGGCTAGACAATACCACTGTTAGATGGATTAGTAATTGCTTCAATGACTGAAACCCAAGGGTGCTCGGATGTTGTGGGTTTTCCAGGTTGTGTGGCCATGTTCCATTAGTATTCTCTCCTGACATTTCACCTGCATCTGTGGCTGGCATCTTCAGGGGATCTGGTGGCAATTCAAGCTGTCAAGCCTCGTTTGCTGTTGGGGGTTGAGAACCTTAGAGACGGTGAGCTTTGCTTTGCTTTGCATTGAATCTCTGTTCTGGAATACCTCTGTCTACTGTGCCCTGCCCCCAGATCACTTCGCTTTGACTTCAGCAATAAAGAAACCTTAGAACTTCTTGCAAGTGTTTCATTGTCAGGTCAAGGGAGTCTTCACTTTGTCAGGTCAAGGGAGTCTTCACAAAAGCCAATTCTGCCAGACACACATTCAGATTACACATTTATCCCCCTAGAACCGTGGTGGTGAACCTCTGGCACCCCAGATGTTCATGGACTACAATTCCCATCATGGCCTGCCAGCATGGCCAATTGGCCATGAACATCTGGAGTGCCATAGGTTCGCCACCACTGCCCTAGAATCTCCCTCCCAGTTGACTGTTGAATCTCCTTGTACCCAGCACCAAGGTTGTGCTCTCAGCAGCAGACAACAATGTGAAGCCGCCTGGCTGCTAGCCCAGGGGTCAGATTGGAACTCTTTCCCATGGCAGCAGCATGTCAGGAGAGGCCTAGTTGTTGTCACCAATGGCTCCTCTTCACCCTGGAGAGAAGTGACTAGTGGGGTGCCACAGGTTCTGTCCTGGGCCCAGTGCTATTCAATATTTTTTATCAACGGCTGGGATGGTGGCATAGAGGGCACATTCATCAAATTTGCAGATGACACCAAATTAGGAGGGGTAGCTAATACCCCAGAGGACGAGTCAGGATTCAAAATGACCTGGACAGATTAGAGAGCTGGGCCAAAACAAACAAAATGAATTTCTACAGAGATAAATGTAAAATGCTATACTTAGGCAGAAAAAAAATTAAATGCACAGGTATAGGATGCACAAATATAGGGTGACACCTGGCTTGGCAACAGAACATGTGAAAGGGAGTCTTCGTTGACTCCAAACTGAACATGAGTCAGCAGTGTGATGTGGCAGCCAAGAAAGTCAATGCGATTCTGGGCTGCATCAATAAAAGTATAGTGTCTAGATTGAGGGAGGTAATATTACCACTCTACTCTGCATTGGTCAGAGCTCACCTGTAATGGTGGTCGTTTCCCCACTTACCATCGGCCACCCTTGCTGTGCGCTACTCTCAGCGCGCGTCATTTCTGGCACGCTCCTGGGCTTCCCCATGACCCCGCACTCTGCGCGGGGTCATCAAAAGGCGCTGTTTTGAGGAGCACCAGGAATGCCGCGTGCTGAGGGGGCGCGAGAGCGGCAGCGTTGGGGTGGCTGTAGTGGGGAGTGCCATGGGACCCCGCGCTACTTGGCGAGAGTAGCGCACAGCAGATGGTAAGTGGGGAATCAACCACTGGGTCCAGTTCTGGGTGCTGCAATTCAAGAAGGATACTGGCAAGCTGGAACGGGTCCAGAGGAGTTATAATTATTATACAAACTTACATAAGGGACAAGAGATTCTGGGTAAAAAATAGAAGAATATTGGGAGAAAACACTTACCTAAGATTACAGAAGAACACAGTCATATTATGGATGTAACTCCTCTCAGCAGTACTTAAAAAAACTAAATCAGGAGAATGTAGCATGCAAGGGAAGGGGAGGGAGGGAGGGAGGGAGGGGGTGAGAGCATCTTGGGATTTTAGAAGCTGTGTGCCTTGGAGTGGAGGGGTGGCATGCAAGGGGAGGGGGGAGGGGAGGGAGGGGTGGCATGCAAGGGGAGGGGGGAGGGGAGGGAGGGGTGGCATGCAAGGGGAGGGGGGAGGGGAGGGAGGGGTGGCATGCAAGGGAGGGGGAGGGGGCTGGCATCTAGACATGGCCCACCCACCCTAGCAGAGGGAGGGGAGGGAGGGGGAGGGGTGCCATGAAAGGGGAGGGGAGGAAGTGATGGGTAGCCTGGAAGGAAGAGGAGGGGAGAGAGGGGGAGGGGTGGCATGCAAGGGAGGGGAGGAGGGTACAGATGGTTTATCATCCCTTTAAAAAACACGGTGAACTCCATCTTGCAAGGGAGAAAGGTGGCAGAGTCATGGAAGAGGCCAAGATAACATTAACATGTAAAGAAAGGCAAGACTTCACTTTGACAAGAAAATATAGACCCGTAGCTTTACTGAATAGCAACGACTACAATTTTAGCCGACAGGCTGAAAACAGCGTTGCAAGAAATTCTACACGAAGATCAACGTGGATTTTTAAAAGGCAGTTAAAGGACCGTGTCACACTCTGCTGGTTATTCGGGGATATTTGGAGAAACGTGGGGGGATTCCTCACAGTAGAAATATAACACAGGCTGAGGAGGGAAAATGTCTGGTTTGGAGGAAGTCCTTCGCATAGGTCCCTTCCCCAAACTGGGATCGGCCCGCTAGCCTCCCTCAGCCCAACTTGGGTTGCCCTCACTCGCGAATGAATGGCACGGGCGCCAAATGCTTTATTTTTCCTGCCTGCCGCCCACCTTTCTTACCTCAATTCAGTTTTGGTTTGGGAGAAATTTTATTATTTTGACAAATATTTATTATTCTGAAAAGATCCTCTCATTGAAATAACTGTCCAAAGAAGATCCCTTGGTTGTGTGTGTGTACACGCCATGATAATGATCCCCCCCGGTTGCTGCCCAGTCCTAGTAAATCGAATCCTAATGAAGAAATGAGAGAAGCGAGGCTTGGGGCTGATTAGTTTCCGGCAAAAGTCCCACATTACGACAGAACGCAGTGGGGCTGCTTTCCTGTGACCATTATCCAAGAGCCTCAGAGCAGCCATATGCCCACTTCCAGAAGCACCTTGGAACCAGATGTGGGATCCAGCAGGTTCTCACCAGTTCCCGAGAGTGGATTACTAATTGTTTGTGTGTGCCGAGAGGGGGCTACTAACTGGGTCCGCTTTTCCGTTAGAAATCCCATTAGGCCCAAAAATCATGAAGTCCTGTTGTTTCCTGTGTGGCTGGTTAGCGAAGGTAGAAAACGGGGTAATTCTCCCTGTTGGGCTGTTTTGAAAACATGTTTTAGAAATACGGTAAAGTTCCTTGTTTCAGGAAAGTCTCCTTCTTTTGATTTCTAGAAACAAAATTAAGTATTGGAAAGTATTAAGTATTTGACAGGCAGTCGATTAGAGGAGAAGTCGTTTCTCTTGGCAGTAGACAATAGGGACTTTGCTAGAATGAGTGTAAATTATGGACAGAAAGATACCAGCTGGAAATTAGGAACTTTTTTTTACAGTAAGAGTTTTTTACAGTAACAGAGAAATTATTAATGCCCCACCCCCGGAATGCCCGGCCACGCCCCCGTCGTGCCCCACCCAGCCCCATTGGCGCTACGCCACTGCTTGAATCCAACCACCATGGGAACCTGTTACTAAAATTTCTGGATCCCACCACTACTTGGAACCACAACTAGAGCACAGATGGTCCCCTTTCCAGCTTTGCACCACAGAAAGGTGACACTGCAGGAACCAGCAGGCCCTGAGACCCCAAGAGGAAGAAATTTGGAAGTCTGAAAATCAAGAACAGATTTATAACATGTACTGTGATATAACTTCAAAAGACAACCTGGCTCTCACCCCAAGGTCCGTCTGTTTGAGTATTATATGCGCAATCTATTTTGACTTGTGGCTATATTATATAACCCAGTGTGTTTTGCTATCTTAATAATACTTTTTTCATTTTTCACATTTTTTAAAAAAAATTATATACCTATGCCATTTTGGATGTGTCTATAATCCTTTTTCAGACTTGTGGTACTTTGTCCTCCTTTGTTATTGCTGTTCAGAAGATTCCTCCTCTCTTTTTTTGGTATAGTACTAAAAAGGCAACAGGAAAAGAGGAAGTCCAACAGGAGCTGGATTGACTCAGTCCAGGAAATCGTTCATTCAAAGCGTCGTCGTAAGTTGGAAGCAACTTGATGGCACATAACCAGTGGTGGGATCCAGCAGGTTCCCAAGAGTCGGTCAGTTACTCATTATTTGTGTGTGCCGAGAGGGGGTTACTAATGGGTGATTTTGCCACGTGGTTTTGGCCTTAGTTACACCCCTCCTCTCAGCAGCAGCGTGCAGAACTGGAAGCAGTCTAGCAGGAGGTGCACCGGAGTTCGTGGCAGCCTGCGCCTGCGTGCATTCATTTCCCACCCAAGGACCGGCGCAGCGGCTGCGTCCTTGCCACAGCCCGGCCCGGGAATGACCCGCCCCCAGAACTCCCGACCACGCCCTGTCGTGCCCCGCCCAGCCCCACTGGCGCTACACCACAGTTTGAATCCCACCACCATGGAAACCTGTTACTAAAATGTTTGGATCCCACCACTGCACATAACGCACCGACTGTCCTACAAATAGCACAAAAGAAACAAAATAAAACTGATTCTGCCCTCCTGTGCATTTTTTGTCAGCTGGGGAGTTTCTCCGAAGCGTCTCATTGTTGCTCACTGCTGAGAAGAGATATCAGAGGGTGAGCATAAAAATCCAGAGAGCGGCACGATGCGCTAGACTATAATTTAACCGAAGCATAAAACAATGATGTAAACAACTGTATGTATATTACACTGTCTGACTAGCATTAACAATCCGGCAAATACAATGAAATGTGAAATCAACACCAATCCCAGCCGAGGCGGCTGAGGCTGAACTAATACGTGGCGATATTAAAGCGAGGGACCATCTGCAGTTGGGTGGGATGATATCGCAAGCGCTGGAACGCTGTCAAGGGCAGGCGGCGAATCCTACGTCGTTGACAAGGATAATAAGGACGAGGCTGCTGAAAAGATGAGGCCTGGCCCACATGCATAAGCTCTCAATGGGACCAGTGCCACAACCACTGAGTGCTCCGCCTGGCTGCTACGCAGTCTGTGTAACTCCAGCCTCTGTGTCCTCCCACCCACAGCCATCTCTTCACTGGAGAACTAATTCTTCCCAGCCTCAGTGGTCGCAGAGATTGCGAAGAGTTGCCAGCCTCCAAGTGACGATTGCGGATCCCCCTTCAATTACAGCTGAACTTCTTCGCTCCTATACAATCATTTAACTGATGCTCTTAGGATTCCTTTAATCTTAGATAGTCTTGATCCTTACCTTTGCTAAAGCGTAGCAAAATATCTTTTAACGATTATAGACCAGGGGTGGGCAATTATTTTTTCTATGGGGCCGCATAAGAAGCAGAAAATATTGTGGAGGGCCGGGCCAAAAGGCAGGGGGGTGAGGCGCTTTTGAAAGCCCCGCAGAAGCCGGCAGCCAAGGCAACCGGCTTCTGCAGGGCTTTCAAAGATGCCTCACTCCTCAGCACGACAGGGGAGCCTGTCAGGGTCATTCGGCAGGCCGGATGTGGCCCGCGGGCCGTATAATGCCCAGGTCTGTTATAGACACAACTCTAGATGGATACTAAGCATTAGATTGCTATCATCATAACAACAGCAATGTGGGTTACATCAACTATTTGCTACTGGTATACAGTGCCTACCTCTGCCAGTAACCTGTGGGTTCACGGTCATCCAAAGTCAAATAACCTGTGGGTGATTCATAGAGAGATGTCGTAGTTTTGTTATCGATTGCCAGATGGTGGGACAATTGAAGGCTGTGGGAGCCTATTGGAGTCAGATCAATTGTTCGCCCATTTCCTTGTCCCCTGTCCCCTGTTCTGTGTTTGGCACCACCCCAACAAACTCTGTGCTTTATAGTGGAGTGTTGATACTGTGTGTTGTTGTGAGGCCTGGGTTCTGTGGGTGGGTCTTCAGTCTGGTCTGCGGAGAGGTATATGGGAATGGCACTTTTGATGAGTTCATTTGGACTACTGACTACCCTATTGATAAGACTCTGAATGTTTGTTGCATTTATCTGTCTTTTATGGACAATTGTTTTATTGTAATTTGGAATGCCAATAAAGGCTTCTCTACTTCTACAGCTGAACTTTAGATTATGGAGGTCGGCTCCCTAGGAGAAATGGCATGAGGGTTGCCAGGTTAGGTTTGGGGGGAAGAAGAAAGAGGAGGAGGAGGAGGAGGAGGAGTTTGGATTTCTATCCTCCCGTTCTCTCCTGGAAGGAGACTCAAAGGGACTGACAATCTCTCTTCCCTTCCCCCCTCCCACAACAAACACCCAGTGAGGTGGGTGGGGCTGAGAGAGATCCGAAGAACCACGACTAGCTCAAGGTTACTCAGCTGGTTTGTGTTGGGAATGCACAATATTATCTAATTCACCAGTTAAGTCTCCACAGCTCAAGTGGCAGAGCAGGGAATCGAACCCGGTTCCTCCAGATTAGAGTTCACCTGCTCTTAACCACTACTACACCATGCTGACTCTCCCTAGAGCAGTGGTGGCGGACCTTTGGCACTCCAGATGTTATGGACTACAATTCCCATCAGCCCCTTCCAGCATGACCAATTGGCCATGTTGAAAGGGGCTGATGGGAATTGTAGTTCATAACATCTGGAGTGCCAAAGGTTTGCCACCACGGCCCTAGAGAAATGTGGGGTGGAGATGTGGGGTAGAGATGTGGGGTGGAGCCCTGGGAGGGAAGAGGAAGGGGTTTCAGCAAGACCATGATGGTCTAGAGCCCACCTTCCAAAGTAGCCTTTTTCTCCAGGGAAACGGATCTCTGTTGTCTGAAGATCAGCTATAATTCTGGGAGATGTTCTGTCCCAACTTGGAGGCTTGTAACCCTACAATATTATGCCCAGCTGGAGCCCCTCCCCTCCCCAAACTCTGCCTTTCCCAGACTCTGCCCCCAAATCTCCAGGACTTTTTATTTTATTTCTAAGACTTAGCAGTGGCGTAGGAGGTTAAGAGCTCGTGTATCTAATCTGGAGGAAACGGGTTTGATTCCCAGCTCTGCCGCCTGAGCTGTGGAGGCTTCTCTGGGGAATTCAGATTAGCCTGGGCACTCCCACACACGCCAGCTGGGTGACCTTGGGCTAGTCACAGCTTCTCGGAGCTCTTTCAGCCCCACCTACCTCACAGGGTGTTTGTTGTGAGGGGGGAAGGGCAAGGAGATTGTAAGCCCCTTTGAGTCTCCTGCAGGAGAGAAAGGGGGGATATAAATCCAAACTCCTCCTCCTTTCTCTTTCTCTTTCTCTTTCTCTTCCTCTTCCTCTTCCTCTTCCTCTTCCTCTTCCTCTTCTTCTTCTTCTTCCTCTTCCTCTTCTTCGTCTTCTTCTTCTTCTTCTTCTTCTTCTTCTTCTTCTTCTTCTTCTTCTTCTTCTTCTTCTTCTTCTTCTTCTTCTTCTTCTTCTTCTTCGCAACCCAAAGATTGGGGCTGTCGGCCCATCACATTTATCCAGACTCAGGGATCAACTGTTCCCAATCTTATGTGTTTTGTGTGGAATTCACAGCCGTGGCTTTTCCGCCTCTTCACAAGGGAAGGAACAATTGTCTGAACTGGAAAACTTTCCAGTGAGGTGTTTCTCTCTCTCTCTCTCTCTCTCTCTCTCTCTCTCTCTCTCTCTCTCTTTGCAAAAAGTTATATCCTGAGCAGGTCTGGCTTCCAGTCTCCCTTCTGGCCTGAGATTAACTTTGCTGTTCGTTTGCTGTTGTTTAGTTTAGAAATGGATTCACTGTTGAAATCCGGATGGAGCTGCACAACTGAGCTGCTCTTCAGAAGGACGGCCAATCAGTTGCCGTGGAGCTTAGCCCGGCTTTGGAGGCGAAGCCCAGCAAACATGTTTGCCTCGGCGCAGCCTCGCCCGGGGATTTTCCCCTCGCTTTCTCTTGCAGCGTGGCAAGGGGAGGGGGGCACATCCAGCACAAAGGCTGCGGCAGAGGATGGACGGGGAAGGGACCTTCAAACTGCTATCCTACTCGGTTTCCATTAGTCTAGAAAAGGGGGTCACAGAGGATTGGCTGGGCCACGTTTCTTATACCAGAGTCACTTTGCCTTTTCGTTGGACTACTGAGTTTCTCTGGTAGACAGAGGGCCTTTCCCCACTTTTCCTTCTACCACCGTCGCTGCGCGCTACTCACTGCGCGCGTCATTTCTGGCGCGCGCCCGGGCTTCCCCACGTCATCAAAAGGCGCCATTTTGTGTCATCAAAAGGCGCCGTTTTGAAGAGCGCCAGGAATGACACGCGCTGAGAGGTTAGTAAGCGTCAGAAAGTCGGGGCAGCTGGCGCTTGTCACAGTTCTTGCACTGGGGAAAGTCGCTGTGGACCTTCACGCCTACTTTGGCCTGAGTAGCCCGCAGCAGAAGGTAAGTGGGGAAAGGCCCAGAGTTTCTGCCGGATGAACATGGCTTTGTTCCACCCAATTGCATCAGGGATATGGACATCACAACCCTGACATTTAGGGGAACAGTTGTTACCCAAAGTGGTGGGACGTCGCTCCCTTTTAGCGTGGGGGAATGGGCCGGAGCAGACTCTTGGCGTGGCAAAAGGCCGGGCAACACGGAACCTTAAGATTGCCTTATGTCGGGGAGAATCAGTTTTCATATAGAAACTTGCAGGAGAGTGAACAAAAGTGCACAGTTTTTATTAAGGAATGAAATGGGGGTGCACACGCACGCCACAGAAGCAGCAGAACACACGCACACAGTGGCAGGATATAAATAGTTGGGAGGGAATAGGTCTGGAATAGATAACAAATAAATGGGGAGGGTCAATGAAGAAGAAGAGTTTGGATTTATATCCCCCCTTTCTCTCCTGTAAGGAGACTCAAAGGGGCTCACAAGCTCCTTTCCCTTCCTCCCTCACAACAAGCACCCTGTGAGGTAGGTTGTATGCCCCCCCTTAAGATGTACACCCCACTTTTCTCCTGCAAGGAGACTCAAGATGGCTTCCAAACTCCTTTCCCTTCCTGTCCCCACAACAGACACCTTGTGAGGTAGGTGGGGCTGAGAGAGTTCAGAGAGAACTGGGACTGGCCCAAGGTCACCCAGCAGGCTTCATGGGGAGAAGCAGAGAAACAAATCCAGTTCACTGGATTAGAGTCCACAATTCATATGGAGGAATGGGGGAAATCAAACCTGGTCCTCCAGATTAGAGCCCCCCCTGCTCTTAACCACTGCAGCACTCTGGCTCTTGTGGAACGGAAGAGCGTTTCAGAAGGTAGCCACGTTGGTCTGGTGGCAGAAGAGCTCCATTTGAGTCTAGCATCCCCGGAGAAACCAAGAGGATTTCGGGCCCACGAGCGTTCAGAATTCAAAGCCGCCTTTGTCAGACGGGAGAGGGTGACAAAGATCTTGACCCGGCCTGGCCCTCTCCTGAGAGCCTCAAAGGAAAAGTAATGCATTGCAAAGAGCTCTGGAGATGCCACTTATTTGGCGCTGAATTGCTTGGATAATTAGGAAAGAGGCCCAGCTGCCTCTTCCCCCCCCCCCTTGAACACAGACGCTGGAGAAATGAGAGGCCCTTTCTTCCTGCCTAACAGGAAAGGACAAGGCGGGGAGCCCGAGATGATTTTGTCAAAATAACAAGAGGAGATGGAATCCGGGGAAGACGATGGTGAATTCTGCCTTTCAAGAACGCTTCATAACCCCGAGTCTCTGTCTAAATATGTGACACGTGAGCCGTTTCCTGGAAATGACAGGCATAAATCCCGGCACCAGCGGAGCGTGTTGTCACCTGGCAAGACAGAATTCTCCGACTAGCAGGCAGGGGGCAAAGAACAGTCAGTGTTTGAGAGAAAGGGTGCATTTGGAGGTAAAGTGGGCAGGAGAAATGAAGTCTCTCCGCCCATCCAGGCACCCGACTCTCCATTTTAGTCATCATTCAACTAGCACCGTGGTGGCGAACCTTTGGCACTCCAGATGTTATGGACTACAATTCCCATCAGCCCCTGCCAGCATGGCCAATTGGGGGTGCCTGTGCTATGGATTCAACGAAGCCCAGTTGCAAGGTGGAGCAACCCCCTTAAAGGTTGCAGGGAGGGTCAAGGAGACTGTTCATTGGCCAATTGGCCATGCTGGCAGGGGCTGATGGGAATTGTAGTCCATAACATCTGGAGTGCCAAAGGTTCGCCACCACTGAACTAGCAGTAAAGCCCATTTTATGGTGAAACAAAATAGGCTCTCGACGGGGTGGTGGTGCTTAATCTATGGTTATGGAATGAACAGTCTCCTTGACCCACCCTGCCACCTTTAAGGGGGTTGCTCCACCCCGCAACTGGGCTCTGTTGAATCCACAGCACAGGCATCCCCAACAGTTGCCAGTCTCCAGGTGGTGGCTGGAGATGTCCCACGCTTACAGCTGGACTCCAGGCAACAGAGATGATCAGCCCACTGGGAGACAACGGCTGCTTTAGAAGGCTGGCTCTATGGCACAAGGCCCCTCAGAAGTCCCTCCACTTCCCAAACCACCCCCCCCCACAACAGCCCTAGATATGGGAGGCCCAGATTCAAATCCTCACTATACCATGGAAGTACATGGGTGGCTTTGGCATGACACACGCTCTCAACCTTGCCCACCTCACAGAGCTGTTGTGAACACAAAATGGAGAAGGATGTACACTGCTATGGGTTCCCAGGGGGGGAAAGGCAAGGTATAAATGAAGCAAATAAATCAATGAATGAAATTAGCCTCATAACTTCTTCCCTTGTCAGTGGGGAGAAAGGGGGAAATGTAGACAGATTAGGCCAGTGGTGACGAACCTTTGGCACTCCAGATGTTATGGACTACAATTCCC